>NC_134485.1:117062646-117097646 GCF_040206685.1 Ascaphus truei | reverse complement strand
ATCCCCGGCTCAAATTGTGGATTTAACTGGAGAGGTAAGTATTTCGTATTAGTTAAATCTTTTTTCACTCTGCCCGGCAGAATTTGCCATGCTCTGACTGGATCACTAAACATTATATTATCTTTTAGTTCTGTAGGAAGGGAGGTGTTTTTCACTTGTAAAAAATATGTTGGATTTTATGTAAAACAATTCTTTTTCCGAGGTACCATTTGTGTAACTCTCTTTTTTAGAATCCATTCCAAAGCATATCGAAATAACGCTATTTTATGAAACACTTTGAAATTAGGGAATTACATTCCTCCATATTGTGTAGGTAGGTGCAACTCGTCCAAATGAATCCTATGTTTCCTGCCATTCCATATGAATTTAGTGAACAGGCTATTTAATACCGTTATATCTTTATTGGATATCATTTAAGGGGAGCATTTGAACAGCATATATTAACTTTGGGAATATGATCGCACAACATCCCACAAAAGCAATGCCTAAGGCCCTCCATGATTCCAGGAGTTTCTGTATTTTTGTTATGATCGTTATGATTAGTTTAGGCTATACTGTAGATTTCCTTTGCATTTTCTGAGAAGTGCACCCTAAATATTTTATACTTTTCTTTGCCAAATTAAAAGCAAGATTTAGTATATCTTGTGTCACTTTTCTGTTGTCATTATTCAGTTATAATATTTCAAAATGTATTTTAAATCCTGAGAACGTGCTATAATCCTTTATGATTTCACATATTTCTTCTAAACTTTCCCTTAGATTTGCAACAAATAAAAGCATGTCATCTTCGAAAAGGGCTACTTTAATTTCTTTATTACCTATTTTTATTCCCTGATATTTTTATGAGTTCCTTAATGTGATTGCTAATGGTTCCAGTATTATTGCAAAAAGTAATGGCAATAAGGGGCATCCTTGTCTTGTTCTCTTGGCTGTATCAACATTTTCAGACAAAGTCCTGAGATATAATCCTTGATGTGGGTTTTGTATAAAGTATTTTAATCGTCTCCTGAAATTTCCCTTCCATACCAAAGTGAGACAGTGCTTCAAATAAATGGTCTCAGTTCACGAAATCAACTGCTTTTTCTGCGTCTAAGCTTAGCATAATTCCTGCAGGGGCTTTCACTATGCCCTTCAAATTTTCCAAAACTATTATTAATTTTCTAATATTTGTTACTGGGCTCCTTCCCCATATAAATCCCGTCTGATCTGTATGAATTACATGAAGTAATATAACTTTCAATCTTTCTGCTAGTATTTTTGTGAGCAGTTTATAGTCTGCATTTAATAGAGATATAGGGCTGTATGAGGCTGGTTCAATTCATCTCATCCTGGTTTTGGGAGAACCCTAATGAATGCCGAATTAAACTCTATTGGGATTGATTTGGTTGTTCAGTTTTTGTCGTAAACTTTTACTGGAAGGGGAAAAACTATCTTTCATTATTTTAAATAATTCACCTGTATAGCCATCTAGCCCTAGGTCTGTGTTTTCTTTCAAAGTTTTTATCCCTTTCAAAATTTCCTCCAATGTTATATCTTTGTTTAATTTTCCATTTGTTCCTTATTTAATTTTGGGCATTTTCACCCTTTTCCAAAATCTTTCTTTGGAATCTTTATTTGGCTTTTATCTTGTATACAGGCATACCCCGCATTAGCGTACGCAATGGGACCGGAGCATGTATGTAAAGTGAAAATGTACTTAAAGTGAAGCACTACCTTTTTCCCACTTATCGATGCATGTACTGTACTGCAATCGTCATATACGTGCATAACTGATGTAAATAACACATGTGTAACATGCTCTATAGTCTCCCCGCTTGCGCACAGCTTTGGCACAGGTAGGGAGCTATTATTGCTGTGCAGGACGTGCTGACAGGCGCATGCGCGAGCTACTGTTTGCCTATTGAGCGATATGTACTTACTCGCGAGTGTACTTAAAGTGAGTGTCCTTAAACCGGGGTATGCCTGTATAGATTACTATAACATTTTCAAAATATTTCTAAAATGTCTTTGCTTTTGTTACAAATATTCCCAGCTTCATTTCTAAGTGCATCTACTTCATTTCTAAGTGCATCTACTTAATTTCTAAGTGCATCTACTCCATTTTTTTGGCCTCTCTCTCGACTAGATTCGATAACTATTTGCCCGTCTGTAACCCCCCTGTGTCTGCAAGCAACACAGGATACTGCCCCCTTGCAGGTTCCTCTCTATAGGTCAAGTGTGGTAAGCCAATAGGAAGGCTGGTAAAGGAGCAGGAACTGAGAAAGAGGTTGTTAACAGGAGGCAGCCATAACAGAGTAGGTCAGTTCCTGCAGAACCTTGGAGGAGTTCAGGGAGCTGTTTGGAGGGAGCACTGCACAGCTGAACTAGCGCATGCAGCAGAGCCCAGCAGATCAGGACCAGACTACCCAGAGTAAAGCAGACAAAGAGACCACTGCACAAGGGAGCCCAGCTGATTAGGACTGCACAGCAGGTTGTGAGTAGATGAGCTACACTGCAGAGGATATTTTCTGCAGTCTGCAGCTATACATAGGCGGACAGCCTGATGGGGCTCCCCAAGAGCTGCTCCCCTCTGCACAGGACCAGCGTGCTAAGGGTTAACATTTGCTTGTTTGTAGAACATCAACCCCACCCACTGGCCAGTTAATGAGCCAAGAGGACACAAAGAACTTTGTATTCACAGCTGCATTGAATCTCAACCACCCCAGTGTACATCTGCATTGCCCCAAATGTGGACAGCCTTTGGCGCAGCCAAATTGTGTGAGCTGTTTGCTGCCATTCACTGATGTTTGGTGATATTAAAGCTGCTCTATTTCAATCTGAAACTCACAAGCCCTTTATCCCGTGTACCCAATTTCCCAACTCTGTCGATGAAATGTCTATGAATTGACTGTAGAATCCTGTTCTTTTAATGTAACCATGTATTTTTATAACGCTGTGCCTAGGACATACTTAAAAACGAGAGGTAACTCTCAATGTATTACTTCCTGGTAAAACATTTTAATAAATAAATTAAAAATACTGGTACCAAAATTCCTTTGTGAAGCACAGGCCTGCAACATACACTAACTAATGAGCTCCAACGGGTGTGCCAGCACCCTTGACATATAGGCCAGTACCCCCGGACTAGAAGGCCTCACAGTGATAGACTCTATAACTCAGTTGTGCATTGATCATATTGTTACTATACCATTTAAGTGTGTAGTCGTGTATATGGTCTTCCTGCCATTAAGGAACCATAGGCAAAATCAATTTGGACAAGTTTGTCCATCTCTAATCTTAGGTATTATTGGAAAGTATATTGAAAGTTTGGTTGAAAGATGATATATAGAAGTCAAACAGCACATGTAAATCTAGTTAACAACTATTCACCTTGTCTCATTTCAGTGCACTACTGACATTTTTTTTTTACCAATAATCCAGCACACTTCAAAACAAAATTCTAGTCCAAATGGTTATATAGAAGCTGAACAGCAAGGAAATAAGTGTGTCATTGAGCACGCTCTGTAACATGCCAGCTCTTGTAATGGCACTCCAGCCATGCCAAGAAATTTTGAAATGTAAACACCCAACATGAAAAGCAGCCAACTCCATCCAAGTAAATAAACTCTTCATCTTGAAATGATATTAAACTCCTGAGTAGAGTAGTTTCAGAAGTGTTATTGCCACATGAGATCTTCTAATGAAAGTAAACCTACTGTATTTGGGTTCAAACTTTATTGTAACGGAAACAAAACAAATGAATTTGGCTTAAAGCTCCATATCGTGTTCCGCTATATGCTAAAAATAAAAACAAACATACGTGAATTAAGAGTAATACGGAATATCAATACACATTTCCAAAACTGCTCACAGGAAGAGCGCTCAACATTACAGCCTCTGACAAGTAATTACAGTTGCGGTCTCCAACAGCAAATAACTACATTAAATAAGCAATAAATTAGATAAAACATCATTCGTTTTAACCGTATCCAGTAACACTAATACATATTCTACAGGAAAACAGCAAAAGCCAGAACTGAATAAAGAAACATAAGCTAAAAAAATGTGTAAATTTGAACCTTCAACAGTTGTTATCGCTTCAGAGTGGTAATTAAAGTCTGTATGTACTAAGTAGTGATATTTCATATGACAACTTCCGGAGTTAGGAAGTGGCTTGTGGAATAGAACCATATAGCACTAAATACCACTAGACTACTAGAACTTTTTTTTATTTATAAAATGTCAACATAATCTCAAGAACAATGTAGTGAGAGGAGAGGCTGAAGTGTATAGATGTCAAACACTGTATACAGTAACAAACAAAAATATGGACAAGTTAACACATACATACTAATAGAGTAGGCAAGAAGTTCCCTGCTAATAGACTCTGGCATCTTTCACTGCCTGATTGGAAGATTCAAACTCTCCTGGTTGATGATAACAACCGAGTCGCAGCAAAGGTGGCAGCAAAGGTGGCAGCCAAAGCGTGTCAGCCATCTGCTGTCGTTCGCGGATGTTATAGCTGCCTGTACACACCAACATTCTTATACACCTGTACCCAGGGCGGATTAAAGTATTTGTAGGCCCTGGGCACTCTCATAATTGTAGGACCCCAAGGTAGTCCTTCCAACCTATAATGAATAAACGTAATATTGAGATGGGCAGACGGCGAGCAGCATACGCTACACTGAATGAAAGGCTTAGTTTTCTTGTTCATAGATGTATGTCCAGTGAAGTGGCCTCTAGAAAAAGGGCATTAAGATACATATCAATCAGATCACGAACATGCATTCACAGATCAATTTCTATTGTTCTCACGTATGTATGCAGAAAACAAATCTGTGGCAGAAAAGATCGGAGCACAAATAGCAGACAATTTGGTGACAAGTTTTTCAAATGTCACCATTGCTTTTAGAATGTATCTTGCCATTTTTGGAACAAACTGAAGGGGATCCCTCTTTTTCAAAGCTGAAAGGTTTAAAGAACTCTCTTAGGTCAACCATGGGACAGAAACGACTATCTTCACTTGCACTACTCTCAATTGAGAATGAGCTTTTGCAAAAATTGAAATTGGAAGATGTAGTCCGTGATTTTGCTAACAAAAAGTGCCGCAAAGTTAATGTTTAATGTTAAGACTTAATTTGGGTATCCAACACTCTACATTGTACTATTGTGTTATGCTGTTACACTACTTATTATTAATTCTTGATTATTGAATTTTCTATAATATGTCCCAATTTTATTTAACGTTAAAGTATTTATTAAACTGAGCGATATCCTGAAATGAAGAAGCAAAATTACTTTATGGGGTGTTACGATAATATCATGAGATATTATATATTTTATTCCATTTGGTGCTTCAGGGGTTAATGTGATAACATATGTTGGGTTTGTAACAGTTCGGGACTTTTTCTGGTGTGTGCTTGTCTTCAAAGAAAGCTTAATTGGGGGTGCCTATCCTGTATGGCCCACGAAATGTGCCAGATGGGTTGCATGTTGCTGATAGAGTCTCGAGATAAAGGCCAGAGGTGGGAATAAAATATGGCCCCTGTGACAATCTTGTAAACATGATTTTTGTAGAGCTAGCTTCAAAGGCATTTTCTGGAGGGTTCTGCAAGGTCCATGGGGCATGGCTAAGAAAGTGTTAAACCAAAGAGTATGTTTATTAAAAATGTGAATATCATGTGATGTCATCTCCTCTGCATAATAAGAGTTAAAAATCTGCAATCGTGTCACAGAATGACATGTTCTGACATCACATACTGCATGTTTAGCAAGT
Source organism: Ascaphus truei (assembly GCF_040206685.1). NCBI lineage: Eukaryota > Metazoa > Chordata > Amphibia > Anura > Ascaphidae > Ascaphus > Ascaphus truei. Next base: position 117,091,888 of record NC_134485.1, on the reverse strand, counting down.
ACTAGGGAACAGATATTCATTTGTCGCTCATGTTTAGGGGTAAAACGGTCATGCTTTGTCTTGTCGCGTCCGACCTGAGTGCCTGAATGTATTGACATGACTCACATGTGTGTAAGTATTAGTTAAAGAAAATTATGAGTACATTTAGATATTGAAGACGAGTTTAAACGTTGTTTGTAAAGTTTTTTTTTTACTCTGTCATAAAACTGTCAATCTAACTGCTGATTCACGACGGGGGTGGGATTATGTTGTTTCCATGAGGAAATAATGTTTTTAAGTCTCAAAAAAGATTATGAAAATCAGATTTCAACAGAGGTGTGGTTGTACCTGTTACCTCTTTGGGGAAAACATTGTAATGTTTTGGGCTTTCTGTTTATGTTTATCCTTTTTATTTGGAGAAACTGTTCTGCATTTATTGTACATGTATGTTCTTGTAATCCTTTTTCTATAATCTAAGAATTGTATTTTTATATATATTAAAACATATAATAAGTGATGCTCTGGGGCTCTGAATGAACTGTTGCATGCTCTAGAGAGAGTATTTACATTTTCGGACACATTTTGCTACGAAGATTTTTGTTTGTTAAAGTGCATAGTTTGACCTGGGGCCCCAGAAAATATTAATATTACATCTTTTATTTGCATTTCCCGGGTGTGGAAGCGTATAGATATGATTAGAATTAAGTAAGGGGTTAATATTAACTAATGGAAGGTACCTTGTCCAGGAGAAAGGTGAGTTGGTTAGGCTTGGGCCAGGCAGGGAGCTGGCGCTCGTGTGCTGCACCCTGCTCGGCCAGGCGATTCGTAGCCGGCTAGATGCGTGCTCGTCTGGGGGCGCGGCCACAACGTCAAATTTGCGTGCTCTGCAAGCAGCTAAGCGCCAAGCAGGCGCAGGCGGGCGCTCACGCTGGCCACACACATTGCCGCAATGTGTTTCATCGCGGCCAGCCTGAGCGCGCCCGCCTGCTCAGCACCACCCTGGCCGACGCCATAGAGTAGTCATGTGTACTAACCCTGATTGCATATCTAAGTCATGTGCCCACTTGTGTGCTGTTTGTGACAAGTGGTATATGGGGACGGATTTAGGGGAGATCATACTCATTTGAGGGTCCTTTGTGAAGGTGAAGGGTGGGGCGACTTGCGAACTGTGTATTAACCCTTGTCCCGTATGCAGGTCACGTGCTCACAGGTGTGACGTACGCGACAGGGGACTCAAGGTGAAAGGATCAATAGTAGGACTTTAGGATAACCCTAAAAAATCAACATTGAAAATGAGAGTAAGAATTATGCCTTAAAGGTTGTGTATTGAAATATTAATAATATATTCTCATGAAGCTCCACTAACAACTGTGACATCTTGCGTACATTAGATTGCTAGCTCTGTGGGAGAGTGAATTATTATGTGTTTAAGTTAAATCCTTTTTTACTATTAATGGATTTCGTTGGTACATGATCGCTACTTCATCTCTATTTAAAGATAATAATAATAATTATTATTATTATTATCATCATCAGAAACAAACACATTGTTCTACAACAACTAGAGACACATAGGTTTGCACTGAGGGGGGTTATTGTGTAAAATAGCCAACTGTGTTTGCACAAAAAATTTTTTGTGGTTTTGCTCAGAAAAATTTAATTTATGAAACTCATGAAAAGATGCAATTCATTACCTAGTGGATATTATGTACGTATCCGCTTTCAAGTTTCAGTCAGCAGGGAGTAAAAGGAACTCTTGAAATACATGTCTCCCGTTCATGGGAGCTTGGCAAATTCATCAAGGCCTCCCTGACAAGAGGGAAAAGCAAATGGCCAACTTAAGTCTGTCTGATTTATGTCAAAAAGGTCTTGCAACACTACTCATGCGCTTAAAGGTAACCCACAAAGTTAACTCACACGGGACATTTCTTGTTTTAAGACGGGCGAGTGTTGCTCTGCGCAACCACAAATGTTAACAATATCCAGCTTTCTCTGGTCTGGTGTGCTGTAGTACAGATGTAGTAAGACTTACTGACCCAAGTGCCGCAGATGAAAAAGCTAAAGTATGCGGCACTGGGGTACAGTGTCAGGAGCGATCGCGCTGCAGGGGGATGGTCCATGCTTCTGAATGGGACCCCCCCCCCTACAGCATTAATCCTTCTGATACGCTACCATTGCGGTCGCGTGGGAATGAATACATTAAGCCTTACTACATCTGTAGCTGCCTCACATGGACAAATGAGCAAAAGCTTAATGCGGCAATACTTGCTCTTTACAAAAATATATATATATATATCACCCTGGATTGAAGCAGGGGGTCTCCGGAGCTGAACCCCGTGAATTTCAGCTCCGGGGAACCCCTGCTTCTTGAGATACCTCTGTAGGAGGTGCCTGTAGCTGCTCTGTGTGGCTAACAGGATTCATGTTATGGCGGCGTTTCAATGCTTCCACGCCCTGCGGACTGTTAGGAAGCCGTGATGTCATCAGTATCAGCTTCCTATTGGCCCACATGACATGGGAGCTTTAAACTTTAAACCTCTGGCAACCGGGCAGAGTGGCTATTGGCACCCCCTACGAACAATGACGGATTTAAAAAAATAGCGCCCTTCGGCAGTTACCTGGTAGCGCCCTCTCCTTCCAGTGCCACGTGTCCCATTGCCATGGCAACGTGACGCCATGTGACATCACGCTGTCGGGCACGCATGCACAATCGGCGCTTGCCAGATGCTCATGTGCCTGCACGATGGCACTTGTGCGGCCGGCAAGCACCAATTGCGCATTCAGCAGGCGACAAGCGCCGGTCAGGCATGCCACCTCCAAATTCTGCTGCCCCCCAAAGTTTGCCGCCTGAGGCCCGGGCCTATCGGGCCTGATGGGAAATCCTCCACTGCCTATGAAGGTAAGTATCTCTGGGAGGTTAAATGAATGGGGCTCAGCTCCTGAGACCCCCTGCTTCAATCCCGGGTTATAAAAAAAAAAGAAAGAAAAAATTTCAAACAAAAAAGTGCTTGGATTGCTCCTTTTCTTTGTGTCAGAAATGTTCTATTGAGAGATGTGATTGAGTAATGCTAAGAAGAAAGCAGAGTATTTTTGCGCATATATTCCCGAGACCCGCCCTCCCTGGATGCACATTCAGAAATTACCCAAATATTTTTTCTTCCAAACATTATTTTCTTTGAAAATACATTAAATATTTCCCTCAAAAAAAAAAAGAGCAGTCTGGTGACTCTAGTCCTATTTATGTAGGTATTAGAAGGGTGGGACTGTGTTAAATGCTATGCAGGGAATACCATAACAGCTGAGTATTTAGCTGGCGACACCCTTATAATTTATAAATGACAAGTCTTCATGTGACGGTGACTAGAAAAGCAGTAACTTTTAAAAAAAAAAAAAAACGACATCATACTCACTGGTATATTCAGATCCCAGCTCGAATGGATTACATGTGTTTACCTAAATTTGAACACACAAGAGTATGATGTCATTTTGTTTATTGATTTTTTTTAGCTACAATCTGAATTTACCAAAGAGTATTATGTCTTCTCTTCTATACAATGATTAAGTAGTATTGCAGGGAATATCTCTTTAGTTTCAGAAGTTCATTTTCCGTACGAGAGAATTGGTCGCTCCAATTTCTGAACCACTATGTCAGGGCTGGCCAACTCCAGTCCTCAAGGGCCACCAACAGGTCAGATTTTAAGGCTATTCCTGCTTCAGCACAGGTGGTTCAGACTTCGAGTGAGCCACTGATTGAGCCACCTGTGTTGAAGCAGGGATATCCCTAATACCTGGCCTGTTCTTTGCACTTGAGGACTTGAGTTGGCTGTCTCTGCTCTATGTGATATAGGGGCCTATGCAGAGAGCAGCGCTATTTCGAAATTCGCCATTTTTTGGAGAAAATCGCGCAGAAAACAGCAGAAAATGGCGAGTTCCGAAAAACGCGCCAATTTTTCTTTTCTATTTGTAAAACTCGCCTCGCGGCTGGCGAGAACCTCAATCTCGCCAGTTTTAAAAATATCCTAATGCAGAGAGGCGCGAACGGCATCTAGCGGCTGTTCGCGCCAATAAAATGGCGCGATTGTCTCCTTTTTGCCTCGCCAGAAAAAATTGGCAAGAAGCTGCCGCTCGCGGCCATTGCAAAGGGAAAAAAAAAGGCGCGAATTTGTTTTTACACGTTTCTGAAGCGCGCATCTCGCCAATTTAAACTCGCCACACGCATCCATGTTAAACATAGCAGAATTCGCACTTTTCTGCATATGGAGGATAAAACTCTCCAAAAAAGCTACTTTTTAATAAATTCGCCATTTTTAAAATTCGCTGCTCTCTGCATAGGCCCCAAAGTGTTTTCCACATGTGGCTCAAAAATACAAAACATCAGCATTTCTATACACTGTATATTGCAAATAATATATATATATATATATATATATATTATATATATAATATATATATATATATATATATATTATATATATATTATATATATGTCTGTGTGTGTGTGTGTGTGTGTATTCCATCTCTATTCAGACTTCACTTTATATATCACTTGCATAAATACAGCCATACCCCGCATTAACATTCGCAATGGGACCAGAGCATGTATGTAAAGCGAAAATGTACTTCAAGTGAAGCACTACATTTTTTCCACTTATCGATGCATGTACTGTACTGCTATCATCATATACGTGCATAACTGATGAAAATAACGCATTTGTAACAGGCTCTATAGTCTCCACGCTTGTGCACAGCTTCGGTACAGGTAGGGAGCCGGTATTGCTGTTCAGGACGTGCTGACAAGAGCATGCGTGAGTTGCTGTTTGCCGATTGGGCGATATGTCCTTACTCGCGAGTGTACTTAAAGTGAGTGTCCTTAAACCGGGGTATGCCTGTACAACAGTGGATATTGTTTGCTATAGCTTCATATTTAAGAGGCAATTTAAGCAGCTTAAATTAATTAATATATATTTTTTGTTTTAATATATGTAGCCTTTGATTACCTTTTATTGAAAACGAATTACTTAAGCTACTGATTGGTTCTCCTGTGACCTTTCACCAAAATCTTGTTTCCCAGGGTTCACTAAATGGCTGCCTTTCAGTTTCAAATCAATCCTGCAGTCAATGTAACTCAGCTGCTACAATGTACTCGTATATTTCTAAGGTAACCTATCTATCTATTGGCAATAAATGATCACAAACAGGAAAGTGTTACAAAGATCTTGCACTGCAGGGGAGGTGGGCTAAAGCCTGCTACAGAAATCAAAAGATGCTCAGTATATTAAAACTCATTAAAAATAGCATTAAGAGTTGAATTTTAAAATAAAAAAAAGGTAGTATTATCTAATACTACAGAAATTATTATTTAAAAAATAAATCAAATAAAAACACATGTAGAATATTGCTTGGATTGCTCCTTTAATATAGATAAGTATTTTGATTAATGTTATTACTGAATTGAAAAGGACATGATTTTCCCTTTCATACTGTTATGACACTGCAGTGCTGTGCTAACTAGTCCATCGCTGGGATTGCCTAAATAATTGCCTTTAATAAGGGCTATCGCTTTCCCATGTTAAATGCCTTTGACTTAAATGGCAGATAACGTGCATTTTATGTCTTGCTTGGAGCCCCACCTGAAACATAAGTGGCATATTGTGATTAATCTTTCGAGAGACCAGCGGTATCATTTTTCTGTGTGGTAACCCACAAGACAATATGCATAAAGTGTTGTCTGAATAAAAGTGACATTCCTTTGCCATCAAACAGGATATTGAACGTAATTCCTGTTTTAGGAACGGTCTTTAAACATGCGTTCGCTCATGCAAACACATGCTAGAAATCAATTAAGTTCTTCCAGAGCTATAATAACCTAATCTTTTTGTCACTTAAGTGTCTACCCTTGTTTTATTCAAAGCTTTAAAAAGTTTCTCTGGCATTTCTATTCAAAGCAGCCGTTTGTGCTGTTTTGTTTATTTTCAGAATGGGGGGGGGGGGGGAGTTCTTTCCTTCTGAGGCTATGAGGGGTCCCAGGGGACTTCATTCACGCTGCTACATTTCCAATGGTTGCCGCTAAATTAACCCCTTAAGTTGAGGTTGCAGAGGCCATGCGTGGCCCCCCGGCATTTAATGCCTCGGGGAAGAGAGCTGGGCCCCTGCAACTGCCCGCGCCCCCGCCAGAAAAATCCGCCCGCACCCCCCAGTTTGCGCTCCCCTGCATTAATCTATCGGGCACTACACTATGACCGCCAAATCTGTAATCTACAAACATAGACACTGGAGTCCCTAGAATGGCCCGACAGCTTTGTATTGGGGGCCCATGCAACCATATTCGTAGAAGCAACTTCTTCCTATGTATACTTATTTGGTATGTCCCTGTATACCTTTCCTTTCTAAAAAGATGTCCAAACTTTTTTTGAACAAATCTATTGTATCTGCCATCACAGTCTCCATGGGTAATGCATTCCACACTGTAACTGCCCTTACTGTAAATAACCCTTTCCTTTGTTGCTGGTGAAATCTCCTGCCCTTGGGATGAATAGTTATTTTAAAAGCTCCCTGTGCTGTCCCCGAATATATTTGTATATAGTTATCATATCCTCTCTTAAAGACGCCTCTTTTCTAATGTAAATAAATATAATTTAGCTAGCCTCTCCTCATAAGTTAGATTGTCCATCACCTTTATTAATTTGGTGGCTCTTCTCTGCACTCTCTCTAGTTCCATAATGACTTTTGGTGCCCAAAATTGTACTCCATATTCAAGGTGTGGTCTTACTAATGCTTTGTAAAGGGGCATAATTATGTTTATTTCCCTTCCATCCATTGCCTGTTTAATGCAAGATAAGATCTTGTTTGCCTTTGCAGCTACTGCATGACTTTAGGCACTATTGCTAAGCCTGCTGTCTACAAGCACTCCTAAATCCTTCTCCATCAAGGATTCCCCCAATTTATCCACATTTAATTTGTAAGTCGCCTGTTGATTCTTGCTTCCCAAATGCATAACCTTACATGTATCGGTATTAAACCTTATCTGCCATTTACCTGCCCAAGTTTCCAGTCTCTCCAAGTCCTTCTGGAGAGAAATTACATCCTGCTCTGATTCTACTACCTTACACAATTTAGTATCATCAGCAAAGATGGAGACTTTGCTCTCTATGGCGACCTCAAGGTCATTAATAAACAAGTTAAAAAGCAGGGGTCCCAGTACTGATCCCTGAGGTACTTCACTCACGACCTTAGCCCAACCTGAAAAGTTCCATTTATGACAACCCTCTGTTGTCTATCCTTCAACCAGTTTTTAATCCAGGTGCATATATTTTTACTGAGTCCAATTTGCTTTATTTTGTACACCAACCTCTTGTGTGGAAACGTATCAAAAGCTGTTGCAAAATCTAAGTAGACCACATCAACTGCATTAACTTGATCTAAATTCCTACTTACCTCCTCAAAGAAACAAATAAGGTTATTTTGGCATGATCAATTCTTTCTTAAATCCATGCTGACTATTACTAATAATTTTGTTTTCCATTAGGTATTCCTGAATATTATACCGTATTAAACCTTCAAGTAGTTTCCCCACTATTGAAGTCAGGCTTACAGGTGTGTAATTCCCCGATTGTGATCTAGCTCCCTTTTTAAATATAGGCACCACATCTGCTTTACGCCAATCTTGTGGTACTGAGCCTGTGGAAATGGAGTCCTTGAATATTAAATGTAATGGTTTGGCTATTACTGAACTTAACTCCATTATGATAAATGTCTTATATGGGACCTCTCACTGAGGTCTTCTTGCAGAAAATAGGTTAGAGGGTAGTACAGTAAGAAAGGGCAGTGGACAGTGACAAATTTCCCAATAGGCCCGGGCTTAGGTAGCAACATTTTGGGGCAGCAAATTTCCCTTTTTTCCCCCATATACAGAGGCCCCGCTCTCTTCCCCACTGATTACCACAGAGAGCGTGGGGGCTCTGTAAAGTTCTTACCTTCTCCTTCGTGTCGTGCTCTTCCTTCTTTCATGTCAAATTACACTGCGATGGCATATGGTGACGAGTTGCCATGACAAAAATGACATCACACGTTGCCATGTGACTCCACAAGACGGCACTTAATTATGCCACTATGTAACGTTACCATGGCAACTCACCACCGCATGACGTTGCAGGAGGGCGGCACGAAGCAGGAGCATGCAGCACCAGGAAAGTGCCTAAGGGTGGCAATTTTTTAAATCTGCTCCTGGTAGTGAAGGTCATAAGAAGAGAGAAATATACTGAGCCTTTGTTCTCTAAACAAGAGATGTTTAAAGTTGTGGGCAGCACATATACTACCCATACTCAGTACTGCTCTTTTCGGCAGCATATTAACTTTCAGGACAGACTATAAAAATATCACTTGTGAGCACATTCACATGGAAGACAGGTCTGCAACCCTGTCTTTCACCATTATGTCTTAGTGTACAGTGCTTCCACTGCCGCTAGGGATGCTGGGAAATGACATGCAAATGAGCACACAAGTGTCACCTTTTGCTTCTTATCCATTTTAACACGGACATACAAAATATTGTGCAATAAATCTTTGTGATCTGGTGTTACTGGTCTTACTCCCATATTCCCAAATAATAAACGCATTTCCAAAACAGTCCATTTCCAAAATATTTGTGCTGGTAGTCTGGTGATCTGAAGACCTTTCAAGGGAAGTGGAGAAAAGAGAACAGTAGGGCAGACAGTACAAACTGTTCTTTGTATATTAAAACCACTTACAAATTGAACACACAATGTGGGGCCTATGCAGAGAACTGCGATAATTGCCATTCGCCAGACTTAGAACTCTCCATGTTTTTGGCGGATTCCCCTCGCAGTATGCAGGAAGGTGCACATATCTGGGAGAGGAATCCGGCAGAGAGATGGCGAGCCCTGGTGAGAAGGGCTCCGCTGGCGAGATCTGTCAGCAGATAGCGAGATCCGCCTCTCTGTGCACAAATCTCGCCGGCAAATAAAATTTTTTAACATAACAAATCTATTACTATTGTAGATGTGCAGGGGGTCTCTGGAGATGAACCGTGTTGGTTTTATGTCCGGGGACCCCCTGCTTCTCGAGATACAGGCCCCGTTATGAGGTGCCGGTATCTCCTATGCATGGAGATAGCCCGATCACGTGACGTGGGACATTTCCATTCATAGGAGATACCGGCACCCCATAAAGGTGCCTGTATCTCGGGTAGCAGGGGGTCCCCGGACATAAAACCAACACGGTTCATGTCAGGAGACCCTCTGCACATGTACACGATTAATAAAAATGCGGGACACCACAAGTGATATCCAGGGGGTTGGAGTTAGAGTCTGAGATGGACACATGTTGGGATCTTCCTGATAGGTAGGACTGAAACCAGTTTAAAGCATGTTTCCCTATTCCAGAGCTCTGGAGTTTGTTAAGCAGGATTACATGATCAACTGTATCAAAAGCCTTTGCAAAATCTAGGAATACTGCACCAGTGAGTTGTCCCCGTTCCATTCCACACTGGATTTCATTGCAAACTTTTAGCAGGGTAGTTACGGTGGAGTGTTTGTGACGAAAGCCAGATTGAAATTGGCTAGGGAAATTTGTCTTGGTATAGTAATCGCTTAATTGGGAGTGGACACATTTTTCTATGACTTTGGATAGAATTGGGAAAAGTGAGATTGGCCTGTAGTTTGAGACAGTGTTTTTATCCCCACTTTTGAAGATTGGGACAACTCTGGCAGTTTTCCAGGTCTTAGGGATATGGCCTGCAGACAGGATAGAGTTGACTATGGAAGCAATTGGTTTGGCAATGGCTGGGGCACCAAGTCATAGGAACCTAGATTGTAGTAAGTCAGGTCCGCATTGGCTGCTTAGTTTTAGTTTGAGGAGCGCTTATGTAATCTCATCTTCAGATACTGGGCCAAATTGAAAATTGTGGGCAGTGTTGGGAGGGGGTGGGGCTATGTGGGTACTCCCAGGATGAGATTCAGGTTTTGTGGTTTGGGCTGTGTTTCGCTAATAAGTTAGTGGCACACCCCACAAAGTAATCATTGAATACATTTGCAATGTCAGTGGGGTTTGTCAGAGTAATATCCCCCTTAGTGATATAACTTGGTTGTTGATGGTTAGGAGGCTGGAATATATTGTTGATAACCTTCCAGAAGTTAGCTGGGTTTGATGTATTTTGGTGGAAATTGTCAGAGTAATATTGTGCTTTTGCGTGCCTTGTTTGCCTTGTGCACATGTTCCGCAGGCATCTGTAGTGATTGAGATGCTTTGTAGTGCCAGTTACTTTGTAGCTTTTCCACAAGGTATCCCTGAGCTGGTAGAGTGCAATAAGGTCAGTTGAAACCCATGGAAGGTGGGCCCCCCGTACCCTTATTTGCGTAGTGGAGCATGGTATCGCAGAGTTTTAAGAATTCGGATTGGAAATAGTCGAGCGCAGAAACAGGGTCGGGAATTGAATCGATTCTGTGCCATGGGCAGTTGGTAAGGTCATCCAGAAACTGTTGTGGGTTAAAGTTTTTTAATGTTCTAGTGAGGAGAACTTTAGGGCTTGAATGGAGCGGTTTAATTTTCCTTACACAGTACACTATTGCATGGTCACTAAAAATATCAGTAAGGGTGCCATGCTAGGGGGGTATAGGTGTTGTTGATGTAATATATATATATGTATATATATATATATATATATATTTATTCGGGTTGTTGGTGTAATTAATATATATATATATATATATATATATATATATATAAAGCAACTGCAAATATTACTGTATGTTCATTTGCATGTCTTAGACAGGTCTGCAACCCTGTCTTTCCCCATTGTCACCCAGCATACAGCGCTTCCACTGCAGCAAGGGATTCTGGGAAATGACATGCAAATGAGCACTCAGTGCCATCTTTTGTCTCAAGCTCGTATTACACAAGCCAATCCTCAAACCAATGCACGCTGTTTTAAACACAGCTTTTAGACCGAGGCTGGGATGAGATGCTAAGCCATTAAACCCACTCACAGACATGTTTCAACCTTGATGGGTATCATCAGTGTGAGGTTGGTCTTAATGGCAAAGCAGGTTTGAGACTAGACTAGGTAATCACCACTACTATTAAGGTTATGGTGGGTAAAAAAAGTGACAAAAACCCTCCACAGTAAAGCATCTGTAAATATTATATATATATATTTATTTATTGGGTTGTTGGTGTTAAATATATATATATATATATATATATATATATATATATATATATATATATATATTATATTTATATATATATATATATATTGGGTTGTTGGTGTTAAATATACATATATATATATATATATATATATATATATATTTATATATATATATTTATTGGGTTGTTGGTGTAAAAAAAAAATATATATATATATATATATATATATATATATATATATATATGCATATATTTATTTATTTATTGTGGGGCTGTTGTGTGTGTATTTTTTTTATTGTGGGTAGCGGGGGTGGGCGAAGTGGGTATAAGCCTCAACGGTGGTTGTTTAGGGCTTGCGGGTGGGTAGCAGGAGGGCTTAACCCCTTCATGACCTTAGCGGTATTAACCGCTATGGTCATGAAGGGGTTAAGTCCACCCGCAACCCCCCCGCAAGTCCTAAACAGCCACCAAGGGCCAAATAGCCCCTTCACCCACCCTCGCTACCCACAATAAACCTGGCACGGCTGGTTAACCCCTTCATTGCCTTAGCGGTTAGCCGTTACGGTAATGAAGTGGCCTTTAAATGCATTTTTCCTGCATCGGATGCATGCTGGGGGGCTCCGGTGCTGGTATTAATGGGTATCAGCTCCGGAGACCCCCGGCATCAATCCGAGCCAGGAAAGGGGCCTGATTTTTTTCTATGTATCGCCACTCAGCACCAGATTGTTGCCAACTATTGTTGGCGGAGCGAATTGGAGAAAATTTCTCCATTCTAGAGTGCCGATCAGTGCCGAGATGCTGATCGGCGCTACTAGAATACGGCGGGTTTTAAAACTGGCGAGATATTGCTTCTCGCCACCCGCGCGGCGAGTTTTATTTTCCGCAAAATAAAAACGGCGGATTTTACTCATCTTGCCAGCTTTTCGGCACTTACAGAATTGCTGTAGGCATATTTACCGAAAACTGGCGAGATAGGGCTTTTCGCCGTTATCTGCATAGGCCCCACACCGTATGTTCTTTTAAACATGAATAAGGTTAAACAGTGTAGTCTGTGGGATCAGAGGTTTCTCACTCTCGCGCCTCTCCTCTCATGGACGCCGGCATCCAATTTTGGAATAATTGGTGGAATACTTCTTAGAGGGCAGCAATCAGTATTGAATCTATCATTATTTTTATTTGATTGTTTTGTGCACGTTATATCACATTTCCCTGTGTATTGAGTTGATGTCACATTTTATATTTGGGATTTTCCTTCACACGCTTTGCACTTTGTAAATGCACTTGCTGTTCTCATTTCGAGAACTCATTGTCTCATTTTTAAAAATAGTTCAGATAATGAGGAGCCCCATTTGTAACACTTATTTTGCACTCTAGTGCACACGATGCACACACGATGAATGGAAGTCCTGGTGCCCATCATTGCATTTCCAACACCTGAACGGATCCAGCACCCTGACAAGGTAACGGACTGAGCCCTGCCATGTAAACTCCTTAGGGCAGCGGTGCGCAAACTGGGGGGTGCGAGACTGACTGCGGGGGGGCGCGAGGTTTACAGACGCCCTGCGCTCTTCCCGAAGGAACTTAAATTAAGTGCCGGAGAAGCGGCGGCCTCGGTAAACCTCACTTACCTTAGCTCCGGCGGCTTCTTAGGCGCGTTGCCATGGCATCGTGACGTCATGACGCCGGAGCCGAGGTAACGGGGGCGGGGGGGAGGGGGGTACGTAGAGAGAAAGGAACCGCCGGCAGGGGGGCACGGGGAAAAAAGTTGGCGCCGCCATGCCTTAGGGCAAGAAGGGTGACATTTATAAACAATAATGCTGACAGTGTAAAAAAAAAAAAAGGGTATTAGGGATTGTGGTTTTATTGTCAACAGAAACAAATTTGATGTAAATATATCCAGAATGGCAATAATGTGATAAAATAATGTGCATTTATGAAAAAACTAATTGCCCACATAGTTTGAAACCAAAAGCCTATGTAATTTTGTATAATTAGTACTGAGCGTTCTTTAGCAAAATGATACTATACTGAGCCAAGCCACAACAAGAATAAACAGACACGCAGTAACACTGAAACTTTCTAATAGAAATATAAGCTTAGTAGCCAGAATATGGTTGCATGTAATTTAGTGATGACGTTTCTGCCTGCCCCGATTTTCATGGTGTGCTCACAAAAAGATTTTGTTCCAAATACAGTTATTTTGCTCTCGATGATGCCAGTGCCTGCTTCTCAGGACTTTGGTCAAGTAACTTTATCCCACTGTACATCAAAGCACCTGATGATTTTAAGAGATCTCTTCTTGCCCATTCCAAACCAGTTCAGAGTATAAAAGTGGAGGTAAAAATTGAGTTTTCACCCGAGCCTAGTGCGTTCTAAAAGCCAGACGTTAAGAAAATTATGATTTAACATTTTTTTTTTATTTTTTTAAATGAGTAGAACATACTCAGAGGGCAAGATCATAATATTATATGAATAAAACTCACATAGTCTACTGGGATGAATTGCTGCTTTAACTACTGACCGTTTATTGCAAGTTTTAAAGAGCTCAGAATGTGCCTAAAAGCTTCAATGCACTGTATATCACTGCAAACATTATATGATTACATTATTGGATATCTAAACCAAGCAGATATGATCAACACAAATTCCACCAAGTTAGATTCACAGTGGATATGCTTCAACTCAACTCAAATTCTAATTCATACATATTATCTTCATTGATTTATTGATCATTGCCTCTGTGTATTTAAATACAGTATGGAAATAGTAGTTTAATTCAGCGGTGCGCAAACTGGGGGGCACGAGACTGAGTGCGGAGGGTGCGGGGTTTACAGAGGCCCTGCGCGCTTCCCGAAGGCACTTAAATTACGTGCCGGGGGAGCTGCAGGGCCTCTGTAAATCTAATTTACCTTGGCTCCGGCAGCATCTCACACGCGTCGTCATGGCAAATGACGCAGCAAGGTCATGTGACGTCACGTTGCTATGGCAAAGTGACATCATGACGCCGGAGTGGGGTGTGGAGGTGAGGGGACTGCCGGCAGGGGGGCGCAGGGAAAAAAGTTTGCGCCCCCTTGGTTTAATTGACTGTACAGACTATACAATTATCCATATATTTTGTGCCTACGTATTCAAGGTCATACATATTCCTTCTCTTATAGAACTGGATGCAACACTAGTTTTGAAATAGCAATTAAAAATTACACTGGCCACTAAATCAGTTTTCCTTTTGACCACATGTGGACCAAACAAACATTCTGTAAAGTACTATAGACCTAAACACTGCAGTAAGAGGCCTATTACCCAAAGTGTTTTTTTTTTCTCAATTGTTCAAATAAAAAAATACATATGCTTCTAATATTAGTTTGTTACCAATCTGTAGCTCTGTTATGACTGTCAAAGAGGAATCTGTGCTGAGTAACAATTATAGACATTACATCCCCAAATAACACAGAGCATATGGCATTAGGCAAGAGAAGCAACAACTTTGCCACCTGGACCAACAAACTGAAATGCTATGACAATCCACACATACACAACACGCTGGGAACATTCTGGCAGACAGGGCTCCCTTCAAATAATGATATCCATGTTGCACAATTAAATGTTTATTTGGTTGCAGAAACCTCAAAGGTGTTATTTTCATCCCCAGTCCCAGTATTCTAAGTTCTCTTCTACGTTTTCAACCTCGTTTATTTCTTCTAATAAAAAAACAACAGTACTCTGCATTAAAAAGTAACATTTGTGATAGGCTGATTATTTTATTTGGTATGGTTCATAGCATCTATCATCAAAGGGTAAACTATATGTTAGCAATGGAAAGCAACAGTGATACTCCACTACATCGTCATTGGTGGGAAAATATGTGCACGTATGACTCCCATACTTGCTGGGAGTCAGTATGTGGGCTGCTAGTGTTGTCACATCTCACCTCCTGTTGTTAATAGAGCTCAGTGGCTTGAAAACACTTCCTAAATGTGGTCAGCAACAGCATCTTACGGACACACATCACTTCCTTAAAGCAGTAATCCCTCCAGTTATGATCTTTTATTTTACCTTAATACAGTGGTTTCCAAATCTCTAAATTGGGAAACCCAAGCAATATTTCAGGAATAACCAAGTGATATATCCAAACGTAATATAAGTGCGTTCTTCCATTTATTAATCTGAGTCATTATTGAAATGTTCTGTACCAAACATTCTCTTTAGGTGAGATCATAATAAATCTAAGGGATCCTGCTAATCTATGGTCCAAGCTCCAGAGATCCCACCAGTTGCAGAGAGTGGTCGCTGCTCACCAATAGAAATCTTCTACGTCATCTTTCACAGACATTGGCCCTTTCTTTTGTATTATTTTTGTGCAGATGTAAACTCTAATTTACCATGAACCTGTAGGTGCTGGAGCTCGAACAATCGTAGGTCAGTTCCATGTGATCCACTGGATCTATCAAGTTGAAATTTGATTTTTTTTTAAATATATAGATGCTGTATAAACCAGCACTACATAGATCTTTGAAGAAGGTTTAGAGGGTTTATTAATAACAGATCAATGTTTTGGTTCATGGGCTGAAACTTTGATCCTTTATTAATAAACATTCTACACTTTCTGAAGAGACCTACGTAGTGCAGGCATATTCTGTATCTACATGTCTACCCCTGCTGTGCATCCAGGCCTCTACTTGCAAGTTTCCACCAATGCTCTCCTACCTATGTTTCTATAAATATATATATATATATATATATATATATATATATCACTGCCTCAAAGTTGTAGGTGTTCAATAAGATATATAGTGGCACTTGTGCTGGTGGGTTTAATCATACTACGGAAGCATGAACAATATACCTGACTAAAGTACTTGCCAACATGCAAATAAGGCCGGCATGACAAGTAAGGCCCCAACCCCCCAAAAATGTAGATTCTAGAAAGCAATTGCCCTCATTCTCCAGAGGCTGGATTGTCACTGAGCTGGACAGCATTCAGGAAAAAGTATGAAGGCAGATGGTGCAAAGAATCCCCAGAGGTTAAATAGAAGCTGTCAAACCTCAATCTGGCTACCTACAACTGCCAGACTCTCTCCAGTGAAGCAGCACTGTGAGAACTGGAACACAAACTTGAAAAGATTAAATGTGATATTATTGGCCTTAGAAAAGTAAGAAGAAAAGATGGAGGCATAATTGGGGTCAAACGCAGACACCTATTATATTACATAGGTACAGAAAATGGAAGAATCAGTGGAGTAGGCTTCATCATTAACAAGAGATGGAGAAACAACATAGTGGAGTATGAAAGCTCATCTGAAAGAGCAACACGAATTGTCAGGCACTAAACAAAGAGATACAAGCTTCGAATAATCCAAGTGTATACCCCAAAATCTATTCACACAGACAATGAAGTGGAAAACTTCCACCACAAAAGAACCACCTTAACAACAAAAGAAATTGTCACTTCAAGATCATTATAGGAGATTTCAATGCAAAGAGTGGTGTCCACCAGAAAGATGAAGCATCGTAATTATAAGTAAGCATAAGTAATCGAAACATAAGTAATTATGGTTACGGCAACAGGAATGAATGTGAAGACAGATTGGTACATTGGCAGCATGAAAACTTCTACATTATGAATGCATTTTTCAAGAAGAATCCAAATTCAAAATGGACATGGAGTATTCCCAATGGAATCAAGAATTAAATAGGTCTTCTATCATCCTCAATTTGTTAACCATGGGTGTATGTGGGTGCGCTACATTGATGACGTGTTTATGATATGGGAAATTTCATTTCTGATATCAATGATGCTCACAGCACCATTAGCTTTACCTGCATTAAGAGCACTACTGCTATTCATTTTTAAGACACTAGAATTAGGATAGTTGATCATAAACTTGAATCAGACATCTTTACCAAAGTGACTGATAGGAACAATATTTTACATTACACCAGTTTTCATTGTAAATCCTAGAAAACACAAAAAAAACCACTGGGGAGTATAAGTAATCCCTTAGGTTGCTACAAATGCAATGCATCAAGGTGCTTAATCTGCAAATTCATGGATACTAGTTAACCTAAAAACATCACATCATGCAGCAACGGACAATTATTGGCCATGAAGTTTCATTAACTGTAATTTACAATCAGTGCTCTACGTATTAAACAGCACTTGCAGGAAGCAATATGTCAGTCGCACGAAGAGGAACCTCAAAACGTTGTTCATGGAACATAAATGCAATAAATGTTCAGGTTTTATGAACCGTGGGGTTGCTAGACACTTTTTGCAACATCATAAGCAAAATTCTACAGGAGTAGAAAGTGTAGTACCAAATATGAGATGGAGATACAATTTTACGGTTAAAGCAGCAAAATGAGAAAAGTCCTATATTTTTTTAAATAAATCAGTTCTGTACTACTAAATAATAGTGTCTGCATTTTTTTTAACTTCTACTGCCATTTGTAATAATTTGTTAATGTACTGATCATCCTTTGGTTGCTATAGCAACCATTTAGAAAGTCACATCCACTTCCTGATTTGAAACGGGCTCTGACAGACCTTTTTTGAGCTCTGCCCTTTGGAAACAAAGTATCACAAACAGATCTTTTGCTGTGTGCCAAACAGCAGACTGTCTATTACTCTGAAAGCTGAAACAATAATGTGTTACACTTAGTAATATAATGTTACATATCAGCTGCAGCATTTCACAGACTGACGCACAAAGTTAGAACGCGGCAATTTTGGATTTTTAAAGATTTATAACAGGAGCATCAAACGATTGCCAGTTTAGGTAAGAATGTAGAATTATACATTACACATGCTTTACATATCAAAATATGAAAGAAAAAAAAGACGGGGAAAGTAAAATTGCTGTTTTAAGACAAAGGGAAAGTTTCTGGATACATGCATTAAACACTTTGTCCCCACATGGCTTGAACCTTGACATTCATTTGCCCGCATTTATTCAATGATATTAACCAAAAAATTCATTAAGATTTCAATATCACTCTAACTTAATATTTTATCAATTGGCTTTTGCGGACTTTCACTATTCTATTCCTTTTATATATGTGGTCCTGTGTTTTTCTATATATATGATTGATGTATTAATCTCTACTTTTGATGTTATGTAATGAGACCTACTGGACATTTGGTCTGTTATTATGTGTATGTAGTTGCCCATCCATATATATATATATGCTTCATTCATTGTAACATCGCCGGAAGAAGAGATCAGTGTATCTCGAAAGCTTGCACAAATAAAAGCATTTCGTTAGCCACAGAACGGTATCATCTATTTATTTTTTGATTATTGAAGCTCGGCTAACACGGTACTGATACCTCTACATGTATATATATATATATATATATATATATATATATATATATATATATATATGAACCCTGTTATAACCCGGTGCTCGGGATCCACATAATGAGACCGCGTTATAACTGGGATTGTGTTATAACCAGGATCGTGTTATAACCGGGATCGTGAAATGGCACCATGATCAGCAAGGACATAACCAGCATCTGCTGCTCTCTCCTCTCCCTGCTTCATCAGGCTGTGTCCACGTGCGCGGCTTTCAATTTGACTTTTGAGCGCAGAGGAGGGTCACATGATCTTTCTCTGACCAATAACAGCCCAACAGTGAATACACATGCAGGAATAGAACCCTAGCGTCTCCATTTTGGCTTTATTTTTGTTAAATAAATCATGACACGGTGTAATTTGTCATGTGTTGTTGTTCATCTGAGGTTGTATTTACCTAATTTCAAGATCTGCTGAGGAACAGATGATTGTTATTACGTCCTGATATGTAAAACCATAGAATTCAAAGAGGGTGTACTTTCTTTTTGAGAGAGAGAGAGAGAGAGAGAGAGAGAGAGAGAGAGAGAGAGAGAGAGAGAGAGAGAGAGAATTAATTAATTAATTAATCAATCCATAAAGATATGCTTAAAAGCACCACGGAGGACAAAAATTAGATACTTGAATATAGATGCAACTTTACTGGAGCATGCTTCAGACACAGATCCAACGTTTCAGTCAACAGGGGGACCTTCATAAGGGGTGATATGTATACATAGCACAAATAATATCATAAAAATGCCTATTTTAAAATGCATCAAAATGCCCATTTTAAAATGGGAGAGGAATCGTTGGCCGGAGCTAAAATGGCCTGTAAAACTCCAAGAAGGCAGAAAAGTCAAGAGATGGAAAAAGCTAGGCTCTCTGAATTCACCTAACATGGGAAACTGCTTTTGTTTACATAAATATCCAGCTAGGAGAAACTGGTATGCCAGATATTCCCTGTGCTAGTAAACAGGAATTGCAGAGGTTGTTATTACAGTCTTCCATGGACTCCACTTTGAGATTTCTGTGGCCTGCTTAACATTCCACGCATAGTTCTGTCACAGGCATTATAGATGCTGAAGTTCACTTCGTCCTTGCTTAGCTTTCACTTGCTATAAAAAAAAGAAGTCATTAAACACTATGTAATTGTACGCTCGACTCCTATATTTACAGACAGGTTTATTCCGGGAGCAAGTAGCACAGTTACATTTCAGTGGCACAGGTAGAGAACAGGAATTAAAATGAAATAATTCGTTTTAAGAGACTAAAACGGTTGTGCCGTACTTCAACATCTTAGAAAAATACAGACACGCTGCATGTGGTATGAGACAACTTACTACAGCCACTCCTCCACAGCCAACTCACCACACCACTGATCAGCCACTGAGGGAAGCTCATGGCCAGCCTTCTTGCCATGAAGGTAACCCCTAACCTTACCCCAAAAGCCCCTACCATTAAGTCCTTACTTTAACCCATTAACTCCTTACCCTAAATCCCTAACCTTAACCCCTAATGCTAATCTGCATCCTAAAGACCTTAAACCCTTACCCTAAACCCCCTAACCTTAACCCTTTACTCTAAACCCCCTAACCTTAACCCTTTACTCTAAACCCCCTAACCTTAACCCTTTACTGTAAAACCCCTAACCTTAACCCTTTACTGTAAAACCCCTAACCTTAACCCTTACTGTAAAACCCCTAACCTTAACCCTTTACTCTAAAACACCTTACCTTAACACTTTACCCTAAAACCCCCTAACCTTAACCCTTTAACCTAAAACCCCTAACCTTAACCCCTTAATAACTTACCTAAACTGCGAGACTGCCCTTGGTGGCGGCGGTGAGTTGGCTACGTCAAGTTGTTCCCATTCCGTGCTCAGTGATACCAAACCGTTTCTTTATATACATGTAACGATTCAGAATGAGTAACATGTTTATACAGTATAAAGCATGTATTAGACCTGCTACATGTGTATACGCTCCTGAAACGATTTTTGGGATTTTTTTTTTTTTTTTTTTCAAATGTGTGTTTATTTTCTTCTTTCCAATTCCGAATTGGATAAGTATTTAATTAAAACAGGCCCTATTTTTGTTGTTTCCAAGAGAGAACAGCGGTCATTTTAAAGGCTTACCAATTTATAAGAAAATATGTCTGGGATGAAACAGAATTAGAATAAACAAAACCTTGGGCATTTCCTAGAAGGATAAACCAACACAAATGTGACTCGTGGTTTTGTTTCTAGAATGTGAAACATTTACTGAAGCTTCGTTCAGTAGATATTTCAGGAAAAATTGAAATGTTAGAATTTAGCTTGTATAAATAGATTATTTCGCACTCATAGTTTTATCTTAAAGAGTCAATCTAAGCAGCTTAAAAAAACATGTTTTGTTTTAATATATGCAGCCTTTGATTACTTTTATTGAAAACTAATTACCTAAGCTGCCGATTGATTCGTTCTCCTGTGATCGATCAGCAAAATCCTGATTCCCAGGGTTCGCTAAATGGCCGCCTTTCAGTTTCAATCAATCCTTCAGTCAGTGTAACTCAGCAGCTACAATATATTCTTATATTACTAAGTTAACATTATCTATTGTTACAGTTTGCAGCTCAAACTAATTGGAACATTGGCAACAAATGATCACAAACAGGAAAGTGTTACAAAGATCTTGCACTGCTGGGAAAGTGTTCAAAACATATAAATCAAAGGATTATCAGTATATTAAAATTCATTAAAAATGGCACTAAGAGTTTAATACTTAGTTTAGTCTAATACTACAGAACTGATTTTTTTTTTTTTTTTAAAACACATGTCGAATATTGCTTGGATTGCTCCTTTAAAATCCTATTTTGTGAAAAACACAACTCAAAATAAAACAAGTCTGAATTAAATATGCGTTGAGTTTAAAAAAATAAATAAATTATGTTTCCTTAGGCTGAGATTATAGAGCCTGCGATGCCGCGCACGCGGCGAGAACAACAACCCTCTTCCCTATGAGGCCGCCATAGTGCATGCGACCGAGATCATGACAGCCGTCACGTGAGAGGTTCAGCCAATGAGGGCGAACTAACTTTGTGACGTGTCCGCCATGCCTCTGCAACGCCTCCCCACCGCCTGAGACCTCAGTGCACGAATCGCTCGAGTGATAGGCGTGCGCGACGCTCCATCGTTCAACGCCTACACCAGCTGCTTGCCTCTGTTCTTGAGGTCCCCGCTGGCTCCTTCCAGCGTGGCTGATTGCGTGCTGTGACGCGTCAGCCAGCTGGAGCTACAAGGAGCTTGTTATTTCGGCGAGTGCCGCATCACGTGGCATGCAAGGGAACCAATCACGGATTGGATCCCAGCAGCCAATCCGATTTCCCCCCCCCCTGCTCCGATCCTCCCCCGTTCCATTCACCCCCCTGCTCCGATTTCCCCCCTCTGCTCCGATCCCCCTTCCGATTCCCCTCCTGCTCTAATCCCCCTCCGATTCACCCCCCGTGTGTATTTGTGTGTGTGTGAGTGCCTATGTGTGTGAGGGTACCTGTGTGTGTGACGGTGCCATGGGGCTGAGGGGGCTGAGGGTGCCAAGGGTGCCGAGGGGCGGAAGCAGTGCTGCGCTGTGGGGCAGTCCCACCCCTCACGTCATGGCCGCACCCCCCACCCGTTTTGGCCACGCACCCACGCACCGGAAAAAAATTCACCGCAGATCGCGGTGCAGTGAATTGCACGCGCCTGCCGGCAAGCAAGGCAGCTGTGCGGGCTCGTGCAGCGGGGCCTTAGCCTTAGATGTGCAGTGCACATTTATTCAATATGGCAGCAAACACCAAACTTTCTATGAGAGGCAACAGCAGTCATTTTAACTTTTTTTGCAACTGCAAGAATCCCAGGGGAAAGCGTCAAAAGACTTACAAAGAGGTACACTAACAAGGCGAAAAATGGTCATGGATTGTACTTTGATACTAATTAAATGACTCATGTCATCTTTATTATTAATCCAACCACTGCATCGAATTAATTTTAAAATGTGAAATAATTTGGCAGCCCAGACTCTAAACTGGGGTTCAAGATTATAACGATAAGAGTCAATTATTCGACTATTCAAATGATATCTGTACAGTAGCTGCTGGTATACATTTTGGTGAGAATGTAACTCTTTATTCTTTGTGAACTACTACAGTGTGCAAGATAACAAGGTCCCTTTTTGTTCTGATATATACAATGTAATGAAGAGGTTACAGAACAAACACCTGAAATGTGGTTAATTAGCACTTTGTTTTTAGGTCATTTACAGCGGTGGGATGTCCGATGCATATTGCATTTTTTCACTACAGTCTAGGAAATATGATTTTGGTCTACGGTGCTGACACAGTCGCACTATCTATGTAACATGTCAAGACATGTTAGCAGGCTAACAAGAAGAAAAAGACATTAGGTAACATAGCAATTGAATTACGTTTTATGCAGTCACTGTCACCTCTCCCAGCAATAAAATAGGTAAAACAGCAATTAAAAAAAAAATAACAACAGACATTTAAAATGTTAAAAACGAAAAGAGAAATAAAATTATCAAAGAGAACCATCTTTATAAACAAGTGTTTTTAAGTGTTTAGCTGTTATGGCTGACCGTCCAATGGAGCAGCTAACTCTACTACTGTACCCTACTACTTTAAGGTCCACTGTTTAATTAACACCAAATTAGCAGCGGAGGGACTTACATTCATATCCTCACTGACGCCCCTATTTAATGTCCCTATGATAGCAAAATAACAAAGGAGATACCCTTTATCCTTGTATCATACTCCTCATTTGTTATTTTACAACATGGAAGAAAGGACCAACCCGGCTACCTATCCTTCTTTGCCTTCATTTGAACTGGCGCGTCTCCATGCTCTGCCCAGCTGCTGTGACGGAATATACCGTTAATCGCTATGGTGTACAGATCAATGACTGGTTAAAGCAATAACCCCGTCACCATCACGTGACAAGTACTAAGCTCCCTAGAAGCTTCTGATGTGATTGTGGAGGGGTGAATAAGGGGTTAACAAAGACCCACTACCCGCTTACCAATCTTTTCCTTTACCTTCCCACAGGAGCTCTCCAGGGATCAATATCCCCCAAAACAGGGTCTCCCTCTACTTCGCAGCCACCACCAAGGATAACTTTTGGATGTCCCTTTAGCTGCTACCCAGCACAGGCCTTGTGCTATTCCACTAGGCACACCCACCTGGAGTCTTTGGTCCCGTCACCTGCTTGCACAAGCTGGGTAAAAATATACTGTGCTTAATGCTAGCTCTCTGCACTAAGAGACAAAAATATTTTGTGTGAAAAAATAAATGGTCCCGTCAGAAGTGAGGAGGCTACTTAATAGACACAGAGCTGATTAATTTTATGATTTAATTCCACAAAAATAGTGGCAGTTCATTACATAAAGAAACATATATACTGCAATAAAAAAAAAGACACTTAAAATAAAAAGGGAAAATAGAAAAGACTGAACAAACCTTGTCATAGGTGCCAGTGGGCATGGGGAAGAGTCAAGAATCTATTGCACAGAATGCAACCACAGAATAAAATCAAATTGTCTTATTCTATATGCTTCGATGCAGCCAATTGAACTATTGGACTAAAAAACTCACATCGATGGAGTTTTTGTCCGATAACAGCCTCTTCGTACTGCATGGAATTACCCCCAAAGTCCTGAGATCGCAGCTCAATTGCACTGTGAACTGATAACCTTAAGGGCATCAACCTAGATTCACTATGCTCAGTTAAATCAGAGGAAAAAAAGGAAATTACCCAAAACAGGACGGGCGGTTACTGCCTTATTCACTAAAATTATTATATGCAAAAATAACAGCCATTGTTGACCTCATTATTAGTAATGTCAATGGGAGACAGTCCATTGACTTATATTTTTTCAAATAGATTAAACTACATGCAGGGAGATACCTGTGAACCCGCCTGAGAGTCTTGGGAAATATCCTAATATAAATATATAATAGATCTTCAAATTATTCAATTTCTCAGGTATCTTAGGTGGCCTCACGGGTATTTTCTCACATGGAGGTAATCGATTTGGTGATATATACTTTACCTCCAAGTAGAGAGACGTATATAAGTCCTCTCTCATTTACAGGTATAAGTCCTGGTTAACGTCACGTCATTTGCTTTAGTGAATACTGCATTATAAATATCGGGTGTTAACGCCACGTTACATGGGCAAACGGAGTTTAGTGAATCTGGGCCATAGTTACTAGGTCTGGAAGGAGATGGGTCTCAGTATCTCAATCACTTTCCCCAGGCTAATGTATGTCGCCTGCCAGTTTTACGATATCTCTTACCTATCTCAAAAAGTACTCTCACTTATAAAAAGTGTAAAATATTTATATTTCTCTTTGACACCTGAGAACCCAACAGGCCCACCCCTAGGTAATGTGCCTCCATTAGGCAAACACTAAAAAGCACCAAAACAAAAACATTTCCCCCAAATATGTTGTTTACAATGTTTTTTTCCCCTTCTAGGTAGGAAGCAGGGGGTGTCCAGAGCTGAACCGCATTGGCCACATGGACCAAAAGGAAGCTGTGATGTCATAGGCAGCTTCCTATTGGCCCATGTGACCGGGGGCTTTAAACCCTTGAAGGAGCTACCGGCACCCCCTAAAGAAGTATGTTTCTCCGGAAGCAGGGGGTTCCCGGAGCCTAAATGAATGCGGTTCAACTCCGGAGACCTCCTGCTTCAATCCTACATATATTAACAAAATAACATGTTAAAGAAAGGAAAGCAGCAGTGCTGCTACTCTCTCCCTCTTGCTGCTCCCTGAGATCTGCCACTCCTAGGCGGTGCTTTACTCAAGGTATGCCTAGGGACGGGCCTGATAGTTGTACCTATTGTTTATACATATACATGTAATAATGCAATATTACAGTTACAACATGCGCATTATTATATTAAAAGCATCACAATGCGTAGTACATATACATATAACAAGCAGGTATCAGCGTCCTTTGTATGACCCATGAGAAGCTGAAGTTGATCCCCAATATGAATTCCACAGAAAACACTTGATAAACTTTTGGACAGTGTGTTTATAAAATTGTTGTGCTGTGTCCCATGAACAGACAAAGAGTCCCTGCATCACACAGCTGGCAATCAATTGTTGAGAGATAAATTGACTTGCCCAAGGTCACAGAGCTGGTGCTGGGATGTAAGCCTGGTTTAACTACTTCAAAGGCAGTGACCTTACCACAGAGCCACTCCTTTAGCCTAAGGCTAAGTCCCCGGTGGTCACGGCGGCGCACGCTACGGTGTGACAGCCATCTCTGGGGCAGGCCCCAGTGGCTGGGTATGTGTGTGGGCGCGCAAAGGGCTGTGAGGCGTACGCTGGCAGGGAAAACAAGAATTTTGTCTTCCCGAGCTGCGACGCGGTCACGTGGCTGCACGCAGCCAATAGCAGGGCAGATATGCCCAGTCATGGCCGCGCCCTACGTCATGGCCCCCACGCTCTCCCTAGATCTCCCCTACAGACCGCCGATCGCGGCGATAGTCTCTGCACGCGCCGCCATGCCGCCTGGAGCACGTGCAGCAGGGAGAACTGGGGCCGATGCCTTAGTCTTTACCAATAAGAATTTGATGATGTCAGCTTTGTCTGGCATGTTGCATTTTGAAGAACTCTTTCAATTCTATTTCCTTCTGGTAGAAAAAAAATGCCTGCCTTAAGCTCTCATATAAGTAATAGCAATGATAATTATTTTATTTGATGTATTTCTCTCTACATCCATTTTCGAAAGCACTGCTGCTGAAAGGGATATGGATGTTTATGGACATGTTTCTGTTCATTATGTACTGTAGCACAGCGCTTTCATTTTCAGAGAGGGAAACATATCTACCCCCGACCAGTGATTGCTGTTGTAAAGTGACTAAAAGGAAGGGTGGGGGGAGGCGTGAACAGAGGAAGACGAAAATGAGTGAGATTAAATTCCTCCCTCCACCCCTACAAATCCTGCAGCTTAATCGTTAAAATACAATAACTGAGCTGTGTCCGAACATCCGTTGCATCAGGAAGAATGAGGAGCGGGAGAGGACTGCTCTCTGAGGCCAACTAAGAATACCCACCTACGGTACATGGAACTGGGGAAGTGCCTTCCAATTACTGAGAAATTAAACAAAAAGCACCTTGAGAGCTTCCAGATAGGTTGACATGAGATAAAGAGCAATCATTTTTTCCATCTGAGACACGCTCCACCAATCGTCATAGAACAGGAGTGGACAACTTCAGTCCTCAAGGGCCACCAACAGGTCAGTTTTTAAGGATATGTCCCTGCATCAACACAGGTGGCTCAATCTAAATGGCTGAGCCACTGATTCAGACAACTGTGCTGAAGCAGGGATATCCCTAATACCTGGCCTGTTTGTGGCCCCTAAAGACTGGAGTTGGCCACCCCTTTCATAGAATGACATGCTGTGATATATTGCCACTGAATTCCATGCATTCCCAGTGACATTCTGACTTATACTGTAATAGATCAGGACCAATGTAAGAAGATTATATTTAGATTTTTCTTTGGTGCGTCAAAATGTTAATGCTAAAAAGTAGTACATAAACTGTGCGTCATTTGTATAACAGACATTGTACATACTGTATGACGCATAATTCGTAACGTGAAATTAATGTTGACACGTTGAGTCATGTTGAATACCTGATTGATGCACTTTAAAGAAAACAGAACTTTTATGTATAGCTTGTGTTTGTAAATGGCAATTATTACTGTAATGGTATTTATAATTGTCATACCGTGAAAATAAATGTTGTTTATCTACAAAATGAAACATTTTCAATGCTTAACAAAACCATAGTGGGCCTTGAAGTATGGTGAGAAGCCAAATACCATTTATAATACGATCTATTGCTCAATATTATAACACATGGAGATGATGAATTAAAGTTTAATTGGCACAAAGCGATGGCAATTCTTCTACAAAACACTGCACCAGGTGTATCAAATAAAGAAATCCAATTAAAAGCAATGGTCCTGTGTGATCACTATATGATATGATCCTGGGCAAAACTAAAATGCATATTCAATTGTTAAATTATTCGATTTTTTGCAACATCACAATTTAATGCAAAAGTCAGCGTTTCCCCGAATTAAATCCCATTCTGCATTGACTCTGATTATTTATACTGTCCCTTTTCAACACTGTCTACTGAACGATTAAAGATTACTTCCTGGACTTTATATTTGGCAACTAATCATTTCAGAGTCAGCAGGAATGCACAACATGCAATCATAAATGTAAAGAATGCAACTTCCTATGGATAGGAGTGGGACATTGTTCACAAAAGCAGGGTTTCAGTTTAACCACGTCAGTGCCTAAAGAGGTCCTTATTTCCCATCCACGTACTATTATTGACAACACTGTACTTGGCCAAATGTATTTTTGGTATCATATTAAAGTCCAACGACTGTAAGAAATAGCAACACATAGCTAACACGGCATTGACTTCCAATCCCTTGAGTGCAGGGCATCATATCATTAACTGTGTGTTTCCCTGCTTCTCACCACATTGAATATCACGCCACATCGAGTATAGGTAGGTCAGTTGGTGAATCATGTGGACCATTACCTGTCTCTAGGGTCAATCCACGAGGTCTGCCTGGTGTTGTGATCAATGTAGAATACCTTCCCATCGTAGTCCCTCGCCTCTTCCCAGCCAGTGGGTAGAGGCAGCTCTGAGCTCTCCCTCCTGCCAGGCAGGGTGCCCTGGGATGGGCACGGCTGATGCTGCTGCTGTGCCTGCTGTTGCCTTCGCCTCCTGCCACCGCTCAGCCAGGGCATTGCAAGATCAGGCAGTCAAGTAGCAGCTCTCCTTATTATTATTTTTTTTGCCTGCTAATCTTCCTCCTGCTGCTGCTGTCCTGGGACAGCTTTCTCCTAAACTTCCCCCCTTCCCACCCCCTCCTCCTTCTTCCCCTGCTGCACTAATACGGATTATAGCAATATGATCCCGAACTAAGGCGACAGTAGCAATAGCAGCGATTCTGTCTCATCCTATCTGCGAACATCCTTTTCAACCAGGTCCTCTGGATCTTAAACTACTGTGAATGGAAAGAATGTAGTTGCTGTCTTTCTCCTTGTTCCTCTTTCTGTCTGGATGCTGTATACAGAACTTTATTCTCCACTTCTTGACTATGCTCCCATGATGATATCAGCCTTTCTTTCCTCCTGTGTGCAGAGATGATGTCCCACCCTGGCTCTTTCAGAGTAGTAAGAGGTACAAGGCTTTGACTCCAGTTCGGCCAGACGGCCGGACCCAGCTCATAGCTCCGGCTCTTTTTCATCCATGTCGGCTCTCACAGTTGGCTCTCATTCCTCAGTGCCTATAATAGCCGCCTCCCCTTCTTTCTGGTTCCCTCCCTCTGCTTCCTGAGCAATGTTTCCAGCCTCACGGTCCAATTTTAGCTAATGTAATGCATAGCTATGAAAGATTAAAGGGACATTCCCACCAAGGATCAATTTGAACTAATGACATGTGTTTAATATGAGCACAGAGTAGAGGAGAGACAAGAAAGATGATCTGTGAGGGCAGCAATACACCTTTCAAATATTCCAAGAATCCATTTTCAATCATAATTTAAAAATATATATATTTTTTATTTTAACCTGTTTTATTTATTTTGTTGGCATACAGAACACAATAATCTTATTTTTTTTTAAGGCATTCATCAATCACTTCAATCATCATAGTAGTTGAATCACTTGCAATTTTAAAGGGAT
>NC_134485.1:116920146-117057646 GCF_040206685.1 Ascaphus truei | reverse complement strand
CCCGGGTATACGGCGGGCTCCGTTCCAGGGGTTCGCCGTATAGTGAAAATCGCCAGAAAGCGGATCCAGCGATTTTCAGTGATTTTGCATGCACAGAACGGCGTTTTCGCCGTTCTGCGCATGCGCGGCCTATGGTCTGCGCGCGCAAACTACATATGCGCGCTCAGACACCGGAAAGCGAAGCGCCGAGAAGCGGGGCCCTGCTGTACTACTTTCCAACTTTTTGTTCTTCTTTTCTTTCTTATTTGTATATGTAAAGCAGGGGTGCGCAAACTTTCCCTGTGCGCACGCCTACCTGCTCTCCTTGGCGCCTCGCGCCCCCCTCCCCTGCTCGACCCCGGCGTGACGCGCCGGGTCATGGTATGTCACGTTGCCATGGTAACGTGACCCGCAATGTAATTTGACGCCGGGTCACCAAACGTCGCTTGGGGTGAAGGTAAGTGTGTTCAGAGGCCTCGCTCGGTCCTCCGGCATTTAATTGAAATACCTGGGGGGAGAGCGCGGGACCTCTATAACTGCCGTGCCCCCCCCCCCGAAAATCTAGCACCCCCAGTTTGCGCACCACTTATGTAAAGCATGTGACAATGTATAATTCTACATTCTTACCTAAGATGGCAATCGTTTGGTGCTCCTGTTTTACTGTAAATCTGTCAAAATCCTGGCTGTGTGCCTAACATAATGGCCGCCTTTCAGATTATATCAATCCTTCAGTCAGTGTAAAGCAGCAGCTACAATATATCATCTTTATATTAGTAAAGTAAAAACAAAATAGAGAAGCGCAAGGAACCCCAAATGAATGTAAAGGTAATAACTTTATAGATAAAATAATCAAGAACAACACGTACATCAATAAGCAGTCTTGTTAAAACAAGGTGATGGTTAATCATCTTACTGCAGATGGTGACAACCCCTAACCGGTATAGAGCTAGTAGGGGAGCTGGCAGATCACACTGCTATCTGGGACTGTACCGCGGCCCGCAGCAGAGCTCAAGCAGCGCGCCCGTGGATCCCAGCCGGAGAAAGAGGGGGGAGGAGCTTTGACCATGTCCTGCACTTGACGTCACATGTCCTACGCAACGACACTGGATACCTCTACGCGTTCTGCGTGAATTACGCTTTGTCAGGGGGTGTATCCACAAGGTTCAAAGGCTGGCCCTTATATATGTGCAAATATATTTCAATTTGCCCAAACCTTCCTATAATGAGCAGCAATTCATCACACTTACAATTATCACATTAACCCACAAATAGACACATTTAACATAAATCCATAGACAAAACACAAATGGTTCTACTTAATCCTCCACTATACATAAAAATACATAAAATATCTGGTCATTAAAACTGATAATATATAAATATATAAGTACATACCCCCCCCCCAAATTATATATATATATATATATATATATATATATATATATATATATATATATATATGTATATATATATACAGTGTTCGACAATCATATACATTTACACGCCCGGGGCGGGTGGATTTAACCCCCGGGCGAGTAAATATTGGCCCAAGCAGCACACGTGTTTGTTTTTTTAAATTTTCCCTGCTCGCGCTGAAAAAAAAAAAAAACCTCCCCCTACCTGACAGCTGATTGGCGCGCACTCCCAGGCTTTGTGGGCATGCGGCCAGGCTCTATATGAGCCAGCCCCGAACGAGCGGCCATTCTATTCCCATGGAGGACACAGTAAGTATTATCTGTGCCTTCCCCCACCTCCCTCCCCTCCCCGGCACTCCTGCTGCCCGCAGTTATGGAGATGGTAGCAGGGATGCCCCCTCATGTCCCTGCTTCCCCCACTTCCCCCCAGTCCCGCGTCAGAGAGCGCGGCGGGTGATGGGAGCGGGGATGCCCCCTCATGTCCCTGCTTCCCCCTCCCCCCGGCTTCCCCCCGGTCCTGTGTCAGAGAGCGCGGCAGGTGATGGGAGCGGGGATGCCCCCTCATGTCCCTGCTTCCCCCCCCCGCTTCCCTTCCCCCTGCTTCACCTCGGTCCCGCGTCAGAGAGCGCGGCGGGTGATGGGAGCGGGGATGCCCCCTCACGTCCCTGCTTCCCCCCCTCCCCTCTCTTCCCCCCCCTCCCCTCTCTTCCCCCCCTCCCTCCCTCTCTCCCCCCCTCTCTCCCTCTCTCCCCTCTCTTCCCCCCCTCCCCTCTCTTTCCCCCTCCTCCCCTCTCTTTCCCCCCCCCCTCCCCTCTCTTTCCCCCCCCTCCCCTCTCTTTCCCCCCCTCCCCTCTCTTTCCC
The DNA here is from genome assembly GCF_040206685.1 of Ascaphus truei. Taxonomy (NCBI): domain Eukaryota; kingdom Metazoa; phylum Chordata; class Amphibia; order Anura; family Ascaphidae; genus Ascaphus; species Ascaphus truei. The sequence goes on along the minus strand of NC_134485.1, from coordinate 117,055,391 downwards.
CCCCCTCCCCTCTCTTTCCCCCCCCCCTCCCCTCTCTTTCCCCCCCTCCCCTCTCTTTCCCCCCCTCCCCTCTCTTTCCCCCCCTCCCCTCTCTCCCCCCCCCTCCCCTCTTTTCCCCCCCACACCACACCACCCCTTCCCCCACCCACACCACCCCACCTCTTCCCCCACCCACACCACCCCACCTCTTCCCCCACCCACACCACCCCACCTCTTCCCCCCCCACATCACCCCACCTATTCCCCCCCCACACACCTCCCCACCTCAATCCCCTACCCCACCTCTTCCCCCCCCACACACACCACCCCACCTCTTTCCCCCCCCCACACCACCTCACCTCTTCTCCCCCCCACACCACCCCACCTCACAATTTTTGAACAACAACTACATTATATCATTTCATGCATTTACATCCCGGGTAACGCCGGGTATATCAGCTAGTACACTATATATGTTTTAATTGACAATATGTAGGTTATGGTGACACATCTGTCTCCATTTCATTTTGTAGCAGGTCTACACAAGTTGTCACTTCACTTAGGGTGTTTCTGTTTTTCCTAATGTGAACCCAAGTTCCAATCTCTGTCTTTTTGCTTGGGGTTTGTTCTTTTAATTACATATTTTAATTATATGATTTATATGTATATATTATTTTTATTCAAGCCAATCTATTTATATTACTCACGTTGGTTTGTATCATTGTTTTATTATTGTTTTTGTCATCTTTTCTGAAACAAATGATGTCAATAGTGAATTGATCATACATTTGCATAATAGTTGCAGTTCATTATGTTAATTATGCCTTTGTTAGCTATTGGCCACGAGCTAAATGAATTACAGCATGTGTGTGTATATTATGATGCCCTCCTGGCACGTCATTATCCCCTGACGAAGTTCGCAGTCGTGGATGAAACGCGTAGGGCTGACGTCACTAGAGTCTCGCGGTACTTCCGTGTCACTATTGGAGAGACATCCATTGAACTTTTTAGGAGCCTATTGATTGCCTTTTGTCTGGCGGAGGACACCGCGGTTAAGCCTGGACTGTGCCATTGACCAGCTAGCACAAGCTGTCTATACTGTGAGAGACGCCATCTGCCCAGTGTGATCGCAGTGAGTTGGTTGTGTCCCCATAATCCATCTACCGGCTGGGTATTCAAGGCTCCTTAAAGATACCTTTTATGTGAATATTGCATATTTATTTCTTGTAAGTGTGCATTGCCTACCACCTATTTTTATAAATAAATATTCATCTTCCTACTGTGAAGATAATGCACTAGGGGGTGCGCTTTTTTCTTTTCTTTTTCACATATATATATATAGATATATATATATATATATATATCTATATATATATATATATATATATATGATCATACCTAAATACCATGTGTAATGAATAAAATATTTCTGGGGCAGGAGACACAATTTATTTTAAAAATGATTGTGGATCGTGGGAGAGTGGAAGCAGCAGGATATACCCAGTTTGGATTTACAAGGGATTACCAGCTAAATGCGGTCTCAATTGTTTTTTGATATGACTAAAGTAAGATTATATATTATTACAGTTCACAGCTCAAACTGCTGGGAATATTGGCAACAAAGTATCACAAACAGGAAAGTGTTGCAAAGATCTTGCACTGCTTGGGAGGTGAGTTAAAACCTGCTATAGAAATAAAAGGATGCTCATTAAAAATGGCATTAAGAGTTGAATGGGGGAAAAAAACAGCTGCTAACATTTCAGAACTGATTTGTTTAAAAAATCATAAGATTTCACATTTTGCTGCTTTAACTCCCTTGAAATACATTGCAAACAGAGCCCTGAAAGGGTCAACCCTATGCCAATCTATGCAACCCCTTATTGTAGCACATCCATTGTAAACTGAAAAGCAATCAGAAAAAACTAAGATACAGCACTCCAAACAATGTTGCATGTTGTGTGTCCTTGTTCTATAGTTTAACAAACCACTTAGACAGTTGGAAGTAGAAGGTTGATTTATATTTAGGGATTCCGTTTTTTGTTGTTGTTTTTTTTAATCTGTTTTATTTTTTATGTTTTCCCGTGTTTAGGTTTATTTAAAAAATCAGTTTTCATCAGTGTGAACAATGAAAAATGACTAACATACATTAAAATTTCTATACTCCCCTGTGTCTAGAAGCAGCAGCCTGTATCTCCTACCTGTGGCTGGGCTGCTAACAAGAGGTGGATCTAAATCAGAAATTATGCTTAATTTCTGATTTTCATCAGTTTTAATGCAAGATGGTCAGTCGGTGGTGTTTTTCCATTAAAATCTAAAACTGGAATCCTTATTTATATTGTAGAATGTCCACATACAAAAAAGATCCAAAACATGAAATACTGGCTTAATGCAAGCTAATAAGTTGTTCTTCACTAGGAGGTTCACTCACAATCATGTAATTACCATTACTGTTTTATAATGGCAATTGAAGTGACATATGGCCATATATTTACTGTGGTGCTTTTCCATAAGACATCTTCCAGCATTGGAAGACATGTTCCCAGACCATTCACTTCCAAGGGCCTTAAGGTGTCTAAGGAATCTGAAGGTGTCTTCTAGGACTGCTTAGTAAAAAATGGTCCATAAACCCATACTCAATAGGGTAAGTAGAGGAGTAATGTACAGTTAACCTGAATGTAAGTGGATGCAACTGTGTGTCGCCCCACTTCTCACCATATTGAATAAGGGCAAAAGCAAGAGCTAAAGATCCCCTAAGTTAAAAAGTGGGTACAAATAAAAAGCTACTTCACAACTCTCATCAGTAGCTGTCACACAACTTAAAGGGGACAATTTATAAAGGCAAAACTGAGGCAATCTTGTGGCTGAACCCCCCAACTAATACATACAAAATTGTATTTGTTTCCTTTGGTACGGCTGATTATTATTACAGTATTTGTTTTGCACCAGGATTTCAAGCAAATTTGTATCAAGGAAGTAATTGAAACACAAGCCCCAAAATATTTTTTAAAAATTGCAATTTAAGACTGTTAAATGAAACCTGCAGGAGGCAGAAAAATGGAGGAATGAAAAGAAAGAGTAAAAAAAAAAACCCTAGTAAAAGGAAATTCCTCCCTCCACCCCTTCAATTCCTGCAGCATAATTGTTAAAGCACAGTAACTGAACTGTGCCTGTACATCCTGTTGCATCTGGGGGAAGAAGGAAGAGGGGGATGGACCTCCGTGGCCAGCTGAGAAGCTCCCCATACAGAACATGGAGCAGGGCAGAGGTGGAACCACTATACCTTCTCCTTCTGCCTTGGGGATTTTGTCATACTGAAAAATAAATGAAATTGTCTAGAGCGCCTGCAAATAATCTGAGATCTGATTTTAAAAAAAAGGTCACATTTCAACCTCAACTACAGTTGACATGTGGATATTGGACGTTATTTATCATTGCTTCCTTGATACAAAAGTGTATCCAATTAAAGTATACAATTCTGGAACAATATGCAGCCGATAGATTTATGTATTTGATGAATGGTGCATGTTCACCCCAAAATGCACCTATTTTGCCTTGATACATAGACTACTTGGGATTTCAATGAAAATGCTGCATATAGTCCATTCCAATTGTAATGGGGGCAAATTTGATATAATTTGGGGCAAACCCAAACTGTTTGAATAAATAAAACTATGAAAGCACAATAACATAGTTTACACATCCTATTTACCTATAAATGAATGGTACAACATGTATTATGTGATTTCATACACTTCATGTGTTTGAGTACAACACTTAACAATATCAAATACGGTTTGTTTCCATATTTGAACCTAAATGATGTGTACTTCATGGGGCATATGTATCAAGGCAAAATGTATGCATATGTTTATGCCCAGAATTGCTCCACTTTGGCCCTTGATACACATGACCTCGTCAAGGATCCTAAATATTTGTGTTGTAGCAATAGGCCTTGCCTTACAAGTATTGGAATTTGCCCAATGACCTTTCCATGACAGATTATAGCAAGATTATAGTTAAGTGTATTTATGTGACACATCAAACTATTACTGCTATTACCTGTTTGTGGATATCACTCTCACTCAGACTTACCGTGTACCATTTTATACCATTTACTGACATTAAATACTACAGATTTGTCCATCATTTTCCCTCCACCAAATTTGCACAAAAAGATAGCAAAGAAAAATATCAGTATTTTTGTTTTCTAGTACCTACTCTTAATACTCCCTGGATATATTTGTAATTAAACAAGTAGGCTTCACATGTAGTATGATAAATATAGATCATTGCTCAAAGTAAAAAAAAAACTGAAAGTGTTGAAATCATGGAAAATCACGGGATGGAAAAGATCTGCACATCACTTTCAAATTGTACATGTAATATTGACCGCCCCCCCCCCCCCCCTCCATACAGAATAGTATCATTGTATTAGCCAAATCGCTTTTTTGTAAAAAAAATAAATAAAAAAAAATGAACAATTTTAGTCAAACGTACTAAAATTTATTTACAAATTCAAATGAATCAGTGTTGGAACCACAAAGATCCCGGACGCTTACATTTCTTCTATGGGAAAGCAATCCTATTTATTTAAGGGTCCCATTGTTTTATCAGTTCTACAAAGCAGCGGCGAGCTCCCATTTACCCAACACCGAGGCTGTAAGAGCTGGCACAATGCCCTTAGGTGGAGAGTAACAATCACTTTTTACCTGTCCCGGGGATCGATCCACGAGGTCTGCCTGGTGTTGTGATCGATGTAAAAGACCCTCCCGTCGTAATCCCTCGCCTCCTCCCAGCCAGCGGGCAGAGGCAGCTCCGAGCTCTCCTTCCTGCAACAAGACGGTCCAGGTGACGGGCATCGCTGCTGCTGCGGTGGCTGTGCCTGCTGCTGCTGCTGCTGTTGCTGCTGTGCCTGTTGCTGTTGCTGCTGCTGTTGCTGCCTTCTCCTCCTGCCTCCGCTCAGCCAGGGCATTGCTGGACCCTTTGCAGGACTAGAGATCCTGCAGCAACTTCTCCCAACCTCCTTCACTTTTTTTTTTTAATGTTTGTTCGTGTCTGCTGCTGATCCTTCAGCAGCAGCTGCTGCTGTCCCGGGACAGCTTCTTCCTTTATCCTCCTTATACCCGTATTGCCTATTGCTGCAATAGGACACCAGGGCTAAAGCAGCTCTATTCCCATCCTGCCTAAGAAAAACATTCTTCTCTCAGCCCCAAGTCCCTGGGATCATGAAATACAGTCAATGCAGAATAAGCGTGCTTCGTTGCCTTTGTGTCTGCCCCTTTTGTGAACAGCCTTTTCTTCCCCCTCTGTTGTCCCCTGATGATCAGACCCTGGTTAGAATGCTCCTGTGGCTCCTTGGCTGTCTCAGTCAGGATAGGAAGAGGTAGAAAGTGTTGTTCTCAGTTCGGCCAGGCGGCCGGACCGTACTCATAACTCCTGTTCTGTCTCTTCCATGACGGCTCTCCCCAGCTATAGCTTTCATTCCTCACAGCCCATATTAAGAAGAAAAGTCACCTCCTATGTCTCCTCCTCTTCTTCCAGGTCCCCTCCTTCCCTACCTAAAGTAACATGCTTGATCAGTGCTGCCAGGGCCAACTTTATATTGAAGCTCCACGTTTTGAAAGTCTGGTACATTGTTTCCCATGGATGACATAATATAATAATACACACACACACACACACACACACACACACACACACACACACACACACACACACACACACACACACACACACACACACACACACACACACACACACACACACACACACACACACACACACACACACACACACACACACACACACACACACACACACACACACACACACGCTCATCTGCATGTCTTAGGCAGGTCTGCAACCCCGCCTTTCCCCATTATCACCCAGCATACAGCACTTCCACTGCAGCAAGGGATTCTGGGAAATGACATGCAAATCAGCACACAGTGTCACTTTTTGCCTCAAAAACAATTTTTAACATGGTTCCCTATAGGCTTAAGCTTGCTGCATGGTCACAGCTTTGAGCACAGCCAGGGTTAAGGTGCATACCCAGAAAACCACCCACAGACAGCTGTTTTGACCTTAATGGGTCTCATCAGTGTGGGGTTGATTTTAACTGGGTATGCAAAGAGGCTATTGGATAGGCTAAACCATAATACTGAGTTAAGTTATGGTGAGTAAAAAAAGTGACAAAAAGTGATATATATCTCTCTATATATATATCTATATACACTGGCGACACACTTTATTGCAGTGTGGCCAGTTCCGCAAGCCGGGAGATTTCCCGGCTTGCAAGTGGCATCCCCTCGGCGTGCCGCGCGTCACCGATGCGCGGTCACGCGTCATCGGGTGCCTGCGCCCCCTGCACGCGGGTCCAGGGCTCCCCGAGGGAGCCCTGGTGTCCCGCGATGTGGGGGACGGCGGCAGGGGGTTCCGGGGGACCCGGCGGACCCGGAGAGGAGAGGGGGAAGCCGCGATCGGCGGGCCTCTCCTCCGCTGCTTCGGCGCGCGCCCGGCACCCTCCGGCGCGCGCCAGGTAACTGCTGCGGCCGAGAACGGGCAAATGCTCGAATAAACTCGGCCGCAGCAGTATATAAAGCGCTGTATTCACTGTGGGCGCTGTATACATTTATATTCACATACATACATACACACACACATACAAACAAACACGCTCTTACATCACTAACATTCAGGGACTATTTAACACCTCAAGTCATAAATCGCATACTGCACAGGGGGAGGGATAGGTTTCAGTCACAGATAACATTAAAAGATGCACTGTTTTAAGTTAAACCTTTATTCATTGTAACATCGCCGGAAGGAGATCAGTGTATCTTGAAAGCTCGCACAAATAAAAGCATTTCGATAGCCACAGAACGGTATCGTCTATTCGTTTTTGATTATTAAGCTCGGCTAAGGCCTCGGACATGGTGCAGGGAGCAGCGCTGACCCGTGCTGAGGTGCGCGCATGCTTACCAGTGAGCCCCTGCAGCCGCAATGAGAGCAGCTTTAGCAGGGGCTCGCGCACGCTTGGGGAAGCGTGTGTCTTACCAAATCTTTAGTTTCGACGCTCACGGGAGAGCAGGGCCGGTCACGTGAGCGGTTTGCCCAATGAGGGCGAACCAGCTCCGTGACATCACTGGCCCGCCCCCCAGACACGCCCACGGACAGCGCGCGCTCTAAGGCCAGGGAAAGCACCGCTTTCCCTCTGCCTCAGCGCGCCTCCGCACGGCTTCAGTGTCTATGGACTAAGCCTTAGGCTCCGTCCTTGCTAGCACTGAGCGGGCGGCGCTTGCCGCGGTATATAGATATATGCAAAGTCCAAATAAATCAGCGCATCTGAAAGAAAAGGGGGAGAAAACACAAAAAAAGGGAAAAAATATATATATAGTGAAGTATGTTAGCACCAATTCGAACTTAGAAGAAGTGTTGAGATATGCACGTAACTTGCAGTGCCACGAACCAGGCACTTAGAGGTTTCTCTAATCTCCACTCCCACCGCTGCTTGAAAAGACAAATTCTGAGCCCTTTGAAAGTTCAGACCTTTATCCAAACACGTAACCCTCCAAACAACAGAATACAGACGGTTCCCGACCACATCAGGTTGCTTCCCTTCCCCTCCGGTGACCGCGATGCTTGACTTTGACAGGACACCCGGCGCTCATGCTTGGAGCGCTCTCCAAGCATGAGCGCGCTCAGCGCCAGCGGGGACTCAGCCTAACACAGTACAGACACCTCTACATCTCTCTTTCTCTCTCTCTCTCTTTCTCTCTCTATTTATATTTATATATATATATATATATATAGCTCTGGTAGTGTACGTAGCATTGTTTATGACATTTTGCAGGCACAATAGGTGATAGGTCTCTGCAAAAAGATCCAAAATATTGAGGATTTCATAAACAATGGCATGCATAAATAATTGTAAATTAAGATCCCTATATGCCAAGGTTTATTTTTTTTAATTTAATCATTGTTCTAGTCTATCTTATACAAGATGGTATAATAAAATCATGAAAATGGTATTCTGGGAATATACATTACTACATTCTTTTATCCTAATCTAATATACATGTGTGTCAAACGTCAATCAGAAAAGATATATGTTATGTTCTTATCCCATATTAGCTTTCGTTTTTAACAGTATATATACTATCTTCAACCCTTTTTGTAGCTCAGCTCAGGTCACATATTCGGGATACGCTCCACGTCATTGACTCCATCTCGGGTGTGAAGTGGAAATCCACTTACCTTTGGGCCACATGTGATGTGGCCTCTCTTTATACCTGTATAGATCATGCCAGTGGGATTGAAGCAATAAGATACTGGCTAGACAAAGACTTATCCATCCCAGACAAACACAAGAATTTTATTCTGGACAGTGTTATGTTTATCTTAACACATAATTATTTTTTATTTGAAGATGTTTATTATTTACAGATCTGTAGAATGGCCATGGGCGCAAGGTTCGCCCCCAGCTATGCAAATCTCTTCATGGGATTCTGGGAGGAGAAATTTGTGTGGCAAAATGGGGATCTTGGGGCGGGCCTCGTGTACTATGGCCGTTTCATAGATGACATCATTATTATTTGGGATGGAGAGGAGGCTGATTTATTTAATATTTTGAGTTCCTTTGACAATAATCCATTGGGACTAAAATTTACATTTAACATTGACGTTGTTTCTATGGTCTTTTTAGACCTAACACTCACTACAGATTTAGAATCAAACTTTATAACCACCACTCACTTTAAATCAGTGTCAGTTAATAACTATGTTCATGCATCCAGCAATCATCAGTGGCTCAGCAATATTCCTCTAGGGCAGTTTCATCAACTCAAAAGAAACTGCACCAGAGAGAATGATTTTATTGCGCAGTCAGAAATACTTAGTAAAAAATTCATAGATAAAGGCTATGACACTCAATTAGTTTCAGATTCATTTAGCAAGGTAAAAAATATGGATATATTAGATATGCTAAATAAATAAAAGAGTAAAAGAATCACACGTTTGAGCTATGACTCTCCAAATGAATCTAAATGTATCGATTCATCTTCTGTGAGGTTTATTACCACATATAATCAGGCTTCTAAAAATATAAATCAGATCATGAATAATCATTGGAGTATCCTCAAGTGTGATCCCCATCTCAAAACTATTCTTTCAGAGAGAGCTTCAATCATATACAGGAAGGCCAGAAGAATTAAAAGTATTTTGGCTCCAACCAAACTTAAGTCCATAGAATCAGCCACCCCGTCCACGGCTGTGGGCCCTATGGGCAACCACAGGTGTGGACATAGTCGCTGTATTACTTGCAAACATCTGGTCATTCAAGCACAGTTTAGTTCACATAAGAAGGACAGGATGTATATTTTAAAAGTCATATAAATTGCCTCAGTGCTTTTGTCATCTATTTGATTCAGTGTGGTTTCGGCCAGCAATATGTTGGCCGCACCACGCGGCCATTGCACGTGCGCTTCCTAGAGCACAGGAGAAATGTCATAAAGGGATTGAATACACATAGTATCCCCCGTCACTTCAAAAAAGTACATAATCAGGATCCCAAATCAATGACAATTATGGGACTGGAATTCATTTCTCTGTGTACTCTGGGAGGCGACCGTTTTAAAATTCTCTGCCGCCAAGAAACATTTTGGATCCACCGGTTGGGCACCCTTGCCCCTGGTGGATTGAATGTATGTTTAGATGTAAGCACTCTGGTTTGTCTCCTTCTTCCTTTGCGGACTCCCCTCGCTTTATCATTGCCATCCAGATTTCGATCTGGTGTTGGCTTTGGACCCCTCGGCTGACTCAGCTAATCCGCTTGGGTGATCCTCAATATTACTCTGCTCCTCTCTCTATATATATCTACATATATCCCTTGAAACTTTTCAAAAATATATATATGGTATATGTGTGGTACGCATGTACTGTGTGTATGTATATATATATATATATATTTATTTAACCATATGTTAGATGTCATTATTTCATATTTATTTTTATTTTATTTAATTTTATTATATTTTATTTACGACACTCACATTGGTTGATCCTATTGAACGTTTGTCAATCTTGCTCTCAATTCCTTCTCTCTCATCCATTTCAACGTGGTCTATCAATAGGATAGCCACTTTCCCATTTAAATATAATAATATCATTAAGCAATAATTATTATCATAATTCATTTTGGTGTTAAGTCTGGTTTAGTATTAATAATATTTTTTATTATTAAATTATTTCATAATGATATATAATCCCTTTATAGTTAGTCGATAGATAATTTCACCTAATTATAATTCAAAATTATAATTCATATCAAATTTATAATTTATCATTTAATTTAACCTCCCTCTATTAATTCTAGGTCATATTCTCCATTCATTTGAATTTTTAATTCATTTTCTATGTAATCTATTCATATATAATTTTATTATTCATTAATCAAGTCAATTTACCCATTTTTATTTATAACAGTTTTCATTAGTATATATAATTTCATACCTCATTATTGTAAATAACATAGTGTAGAGCAGTTTGATTAATATTACAATTAGGGCAGGCACTTGAAACCATAAATTGCCGAGCAATTTTATATATATATATATATATATATATATATATATATATATATATATATATATACATATATTGCTATACACTGCTATTTACATATAAAATGTTGTCTGATTAGTGTGTTTTTATAAAAAAAAATATAATTTATTATATACACATACTGTATTCAATTTAATTTTTTCAGAATATTTTTATATTGTCTAGAATCTAGATTCATATATATTTTTAATAATGCATTGTTTTCTTTTTTATATATATATTTTCATCTTTGTTATGTTTACAATTTAGTCATCTATTTCATCTTGCAATATATGTAGCCCCCTCCTGTGTGTTCTTAATACAATATGCCAGCTATAATCGCAGTTTGCTAGCTAGACCAGCTCTGATAGGATGTTCCACGCCATTTCTCAACCAATTATAATGCACAAACTGGTTGCCAAGCAACTCTGTGAACATAAAATTGTAGCTGGCACTTGATTCATGAGCAACCCTTTGAGAAAGTCGCTGTCCAGTGACGAAATGCGTCAGGGAGCAGAATTACGTCATCACGCATGCGCAGACGGGCCGTGTCGAGCGCGGACAAATATTGTGGCCAGGAACTACAGGATCCTTCGTTTGAACTCTAAAAGAACTGGATTTGCCTGCTGATTGAGCCTCTAGAGTCCTGCACCAGCTACCATCATCTAGCAGCTGCAAGTGAGAGTTGGACTGCGGAATTTGGATGCAGTTTGACCTGATTGATGGTGATTTTATCACATACTGCTTGTTTTTTACCTACCCTTGTGAGTGAATTTTCACACACCCCTCCCCCCCATCCCCCTTACCAATAAATGTTCAATTTTACGCTATGGGGCGTGCGCTCTCTCTTCTCTTTTTCCTATAGGTAATCCTTGGATGTGGTTCATCCTATATGAGAGCTGCCAGAGTTCCCCTCTTACCAGAAATTACTGTTCCACCATTGAGGACATTTACACAAAGGACTGTTTTTTCATACACTTTTTTTCCGCATTTATTGTATGTTTTTTGATGTATTGTTGAGTTTTAAAGGTCACTTATAAAGCATATAATCACAGCATATTTATATAATAATTTTTATAGGAATTATCAATATTATTAATATTTAAATATTGCTTTAATATATTATTTGAATTGTCCAATACTTCACTTTTTTGGCGCTACTTTATAATTTCATGTTTGTTCTCATATATATATATATATATATATATATATATATATATATATACACAGTGTTCGACAAACCTATACATTTGCTCGCCCCGGGCGAGTGGATTTAACATCGTGGCGAGCTCCTATTGGCCCAAGCAGCATACGTTTGGTACTAGGTGGCGAGTAGATTTTTTTGTATGGCGAGTAGATTGTTTGGTGATTTGTCAACCACTATATATATATATATATATATATATATATATATATATATATTCAGACCTTTTCAGTGGTATTGTTGGATCCACCTGCTTTCAGTGTCCACCCGCTGCTTGTCTGGGATGATGAGCTCTCTCCTCTCCCTCCTTAGTCTTTGTTCATCTTAATTGATCATTTTTTACGACATTTATGTGGGCTGTCCAGTTTGCTGATGTGAAGCATTTAAAAAAAAAATGTTTTATATTTTTTGAACAAAAGTCCCTGCCGCATGGAAAACACAATCTAATTTTGGTGCCTGCGGCACACAATACATCAACCGACTTGCCCAAGAGGCTGGCACCGAGATTTGAACCAGGCTCCCCTGCTTCAAAGTCATTGTAATTGTTGTTGCCTTTACTCACAGCTGCTAACAGCCCTATTTGAAGTGAAACTTCTATGCAGTCACCTACCATATGAAAATTTTCCTTGGAGTAAATTGCCTTGTTGGTGACGGAAGTGCACTCCCGGAAGTAACGTCACTGCTGGCAGAAGAGGCCTCCCGCGCTCGGCGCACATGCGCAGTAGGCACTGTTGCCAACGGCTCGGCGCCTGCGAACTAGGCGCCAGCAGGGCACGCGCAAGGGCAGATGCAACACAAGCAGAGCACACACACAGTGGCACACACAAACACAGGGACACACACACAGAGACACACACACAAAGACAGAGAGACACACACACACACAAGGAATTCGCAGTTACTATACATATAGAAGTGCAAATAGGTAAAACAGGGTGTGTGTGCCACGCACGTGCATTCTAAGTCAAACTTCTTTGTGTTTTGTCACTGAAATTGTGTTTTGATTTTTAATTAAAAACAGCACCATCACAAATACAATTTCTGTGACAAAACAGTGGGAAAACACAAAGAATTTTCAGTTAAAATGCGCGTGGATGGTTCTATAGCCAAGAACTAAAGTATCCCAGGACATACTTGAAAACGAGAGGTAACTCTCAATGTATTACTTCCTGGTAAAATATTTTATAAATAAATAAATAATCTCAAGTAATATACAAATGCAGCCTCCATGGATGCTCCGTTAGCAGTCCGTTAGCCCTCTGTGAACCAAGTCATGCATCTCCGCGGCATGTCGTACCTGCTCCGTCCTAATTTATTTACAGGTCAGACGGAATTATTATTTGTGCAGTTGCAGTTCAGTGTGTGTCTGGCAGATGGGAAACTGGATGTCTTTACCTATCTGGACTCTGAATGTTACTGTACTGAACAGTGCAGCTCAATGTTTGAAAGCAGGTGTCTAAAACCCCAGATAAAATGTATGTATGTTTATTTATTAAATGACTTTGTACTGTCAATACTGTATCTAATGTCAGTGTTTCTCATTTTTATTTAAAAACAGTATGTATTTAACATTAACTTCATTTCTGAATGTGGTACTGGATGGCACATGATAGTAGCTCTGGGCTGCAAAAGACCAGCTTGTAGCTTTGCATATATGATATATTCCACAATTGAAGTCGGGACAGATGAGTGTAACTCTATCTGAGATCTATGAATATAACATTGACAAGTACAAATACTTCAAAAATTCACCAAACCAGCAAGATTAGAAGAATTCTGTAAGACACAACTTATAACTATATAATAAGAAATGTGTCGGCTTGAGTTATTTCTCTTGACCGTTTGCTACTTTGGTTTTCTCCGTCACCTTAAAGGTGGTATAAGTCTTCTTCTTTTTTAGTGAAGAATACTAGTGCAGAAAGAGGCAAATTCTAGTGCTACAATGTGGGTCCTGCATCAAAGTCGCTGGCTGCAAAGGTGGGACAAAAAAATGCACCAACTATATCAAAGCAAAAATTCCCATTGTTTCGCATTGGATTTTTTTCTTTGATAAATTTGGCGCAGTTTTTTGCACCACTTTTACAGCAGGCAGACTTTGCTACATGACTCCCACTGTGTCAAAGCAAAGGATGTGCAATTCTGAGGCAAGAAAATCTGCACCATGCAGTCTGTATCAAAGAAAAAAAGAACAATTGAAATTCCTTTAATACATCTGGTACTGTTCTGTTTCCTGCAGAATTGCTCCTCTTTTGCCTTAATAAGTTCTAAAGGTGCCAATGTAATAACATGATATTTCAAAATATATATATATAAAAAAAATTGCATTCAAATTGTAGTGCTAAAAAGAAATACAAAACTTAGTAAAATGTGCGTGGTATGTATAAGGGTCATTATGTGATACATACAGTGCTTTCACTGCAGCCAGGAATTCTGGGAAATGACATGCAAATGGCCACACAGTGTCACATTTTGCTTCATGTCATTTTAACAGGGACCCCATTAAAGCTGCAGACCAAGCAATATCCTTCATGTGTGTTTTTCTTTTAATAAATCAGTTCTGTACTATGAGAAAATACTTGTAGCATTTTTTTTAAAGAACTCTGAATGACATTTTTAATGTATTATAATGTAAGAAACATTTTTTTGTTTCTATAGCAACCATTTACAAAGTCACATCCCCTTCCTCTTCTGAAACAGGCTCTGCCAAACCCCTTTTTGAGCCATGCCCTCTGTCTAGCAGTACACAAATTCTATCTAGTGACTGCCTGGTTCCATGATCTTCCCACAGAACTTTGCATCTTTGGTCCTCTTCTGCTGCACTGAAAGCCATTACAGTTCTTCAGCTTGCACAGGTTCTGTAAGCGGCTTTATAACTTTTGATTTTCCCTTTGTCCTTGGGGATGGTCCACTTTGTTCCCTTGGTTCCAGCCTATGAGAGAGATACAAAACGTTGGTTACTTTAAAAGAATTATCCATTGCAACCATCATGCTATCTATAGTGGGAGAGTGGAATGGGCCACTGTTGCTATGTGGAAATCCTTATTCCCTAGAATAAAGGAAATTTGCAGAACATAGTTTCCTGTAAACTTTGTTTTGTTCTTCGGGAGGCTTGCCACCTACAGTAGCAACAGCTGGTAGGAGAATATCCCACACCTGGTGGTTGCCCTAGTAAACTTTACTATGTCTGATTCGGATGGTCTCGAATAGTGTCGCATAAAAGTGTGAACAGGCACCAAAAATATAGATTGTAAGCTCCACGGGGCAGGGACTTGTGCCTGCAAAATGTCTCTGTAAAGCGCTACGTAAAACTAGCAGCGCTATACAAGAACATGCATATTATTATTATTATAATAGAAGCTCATGTCTGTGCTCTCATAATTAATGGTAATGTGATGCCTTTAGCAGCTGCGTTTGTAGTTGCTGCGCCCCTAATTGAGTGTCCCTTAAATTGGTCTGTATCAATCCCTGTTTGATTAATTGCACAGAGAGTCCAGCCTCTTATGGTGTTAGTCTCGGCTGGTCTAAATAGTTTTCCTGAGTTTATTAATAACTGGGACGTGTTCTGTCTGATGTTGGCTGCTTTTTCCAAGTACATACGTACAATTGACTACACAGTGGGAATGGTCTGATGTATCCTTAACAAAATCCAGTTAAACTGGATCCATTGGCCCCGTTTTTGTTCTCCCTTTTAATATAGTATGGAAACGCTTTCAGGGTATGGTCTAACCAGGGCTCGGAAATATGAATTAAGGTTAACTTAGCCCATTGGCTGCAAAGGCAAGAGCTAAAGGGGATGACAATTTTATAAAGGTCTTAAAGCAGCAAAAGTGAAACACCCTATATGTTTTGTTTTTTTAATAAATCAGTTCTGTAGTATTAGATAATACCTTCTGCATTTTTTTAAACTCCTAATGCCATGTTTAATGATTTTTTAAATGTACTAATCATCTTTTGGTTGCTACAGCAACAATTTAGAAAGTCATATCCACTTCCTAATTTTGAAAAAAGGTCTGACACACACCTTTTTGAGTTCTGCCCTTTGGCAACAAAGTATCACAAACAGATCTGTTGCCGTGTTCCAAACAGCAGACTGTCTATTACTCTGAAAGCTGTAACAATAATGTGTTAAACTTAGTTGTTTAATGTTACATATCAGCTGCCGCATTTCACAGACTGGAGCACAAAGTTAGAAGGCGGACATTTCATGAGGCTCACAATCAGGATTTGTACAGATTTATAACAGGAGCACCAAACGATTGCCAACTTAGGTAAGAATGTAGAATTATACATGTGGAGTTAAGGTTTGGTGCTAAATTGCCTAAAGCCGCTCTGTATGATTTGAGCATAGAAGCTGCCAAACCTAGTTGAAATTTATCGACTAGGAAATCTAGAACCATTTTGACTGTGTCTATTATAGTTCCAGGCCCACATGCCTCATGGCACAATCTAAACTTATATCTTTTTCATGTCTGTGGTCTTACCAAGGCGTTCATTAATTCCTGTGCCTTTAACGGAAGGGATTGTTCTACTCTTACCCTAATTATGGGAGCTCTGTCCCTAGCCCTCTACTCTTCTCACTCTATACCTCTTCTCTTGTAGAACTAATACAATCTTTTGGCTTTCAGTATCATCTTTATTCTGATGACACACAAATCTTTCTTTCCTCCCCTGACCTATCTCCCTCTCTCTAGTCCGGTGTCTCCAACTTTCTCTCTGCAATCTCCTCCTGGATGTTTCACCGCTACCTGAAGCTAAACATGTCCAAAACATAATTAATATTCTTTCCCCCTTCCACTGCCACCCCTACACCAACTCTCTCCCTCACTGTCAATAACACCGCGATCTCTTCAACATCTCAAGCCCACTGTCTAGGTGTCATCCTTGACTCTGATCTCTGGTTCATTCCTCACATACAGTACATCATGAAGCCCTGTTATCTCCTCCTACGAAATATCGCCAAGATACTCTATTTTCTTGTCACGCTGTACTCACCTCAAACAAGGCGGGACCATAGTGTTCAGGTGGGAAAGGATATAACGCCACCAACAGCCACGAAGGCGTGTCTGGATTGTAGATTTGGTCAGGGTAGCCGGGTTGGGGTTGGAGAGGTACAGATGGTTGATATACTTGCTGGGGTCAGAGTAGGAGAGGTGCGGAACGTTGCAGGTACTATTAGTCGTGTTCGGGTTTGGAGAGAGTAGAGTCGTCGTTGTCCGGTTGCCGAGGTCAGGTTTGAAGAGAGTAGAATGGTCGTTTGTCCGAATGCCGAGGTCAGGTCTGGAGAGGTGCAGATCGTTGTGGAAAGTCGGGTCGGTACACAGAATGAGGAACAGCAAGACAAGGCAAGACTGTGGAGGCAGAGAAGAGGTAAGTACAATGCAACTGGTTCTATGCTCAGCTGATTTGCCAGTGGGATAGCTGAGCATATGTAGGAGAAAGCGTCCAATGAGGTACCTGCAGCGTGGAGTTGTGTGCAAGGTGAGGACTGTGGTAGGGCAGGGTACAGGTGCCGGGAGTAAGCCTGAGAGAGGAGGCAGACCTACAGTGTAGAGCGCACTTCCGTGTGCGCGCTGCGCGCCCATGATCAGAGCTATTTAGGTTTGGGAACTGACGCTCGCGTGTGCTGGTGTAGCGCGGGTTGCCCGGCAAGGTAGGAGGTGGGGGCGAGCGGTGCAGAGGAACCTGCGGCGGAGGAGGTGAGTGGGGAGCATGCCGACGGCAGCGTGGCTCCCTGAGCCCCACATTTCTCACTCATGATGCAACTAAAATCCTGATCCACTCACACATCATGTGCCCCCTCAATTAAAGCAACCTTCTCTTAGTTGGCATTCCCCTTGTCCACCTCTCTCAACTCCAAACCAATTTTGGGTGGAAGGCAATTTGTGTGTGTTGAGAGAGTGTTCTACCTTCTCAATAGCGGCTCTCTTCCTGCAGCTTTGCATTGTTATGGTGACCCAACATCAAATGATGCCGTCACGTCACATAATGACGCGATGCAATGACAACACAGGATTACATGCTGCCGTGACATCATGTTGCTGCTACACTGCAGAGGAGGGCTACCCCAAGCCTACAGGCGATAAAAATGTAAGTCTGCCACAGGTGGTTGGGAAGATGAATGTGGTAATTCTTCAGATGCAAGTGATGATACTGTGATCATTGTTAAAGATTAGGAAAATACAGATTCAACCGCAAGTAAAATGATAACTCCAAGCAGTTATAACAACCCTGTATATTCATTAGTTAATAAATATGACCAATCGTCATCATTATCATCATCAAATACACTGATGTTCCTTTCCTCCTCATCAGCAGCCCACTCTTTTACACAGACGTCATCATCCCTAGTACCATTAACCAGTTGTGATTCTTGTTGTGATGATGTTGTTTACTCAGGGTCAACACTACCACCACCAGAACCGAACCACAACATCGATGATTACAAGTACATTCATATCACCCAGAAACAATAGTTACGTCTCCCGTTGGCTGTATTTACAATCCAAGAGCTACAGTACTGTATTGTTTGTTTGTTTTTTCTCAAAAGATCAGAATACAGCTACATGTATCTTATGTTGAACTGTTGTGAAAAGGGATTGACCAGGTACCCATCTTGGTACCTTTGCATTAAGAGGTCACATGACCCACCATCACCATACAAAGTCCCAGAAACCTTAGATATTCGGCTAAGACAAAAGGGGGTTTGCTATCAAACACACAGTGTCACCTTCAGGCTATGCTTTTAGACCCACGCCTCAAAGACAGAATAAAATACTTTTTGTACCATGGAGAAGAGACTTTGGCAAATTGCAAGGAAATATTATCAATTAGCACAACTAGTACCAGTGGTGGTGTTGCCCAGTGTGTGGCATTGGCAGGTTGACATTAGCAAATTGCTTGACTTGTATTTATTAATATAGCAACCACTGACTCCTAAACCACTTACTGTTGCATCTCTCAGTAATGCACGAGTGAGAGGGTCCAAGAACATACTCCTTTTATTTTGTTAACATTTTGCTCTTGTAACACCCCCCCCCAATCGCAGATAGGGACCATATGGGGAAATCTATATGTATTATTATAGTTGGTGCAATACCTGTCAGGCTCACAGGAGGCCTGAGCCTTCGCTGATGGGAACCTGGGGTGTATCCTGGAACGATCTTCACAATAACAGCACCTCCAGCTGTGCAGGATTCTAAGTGTAGAATAACCCCTGACACAGGACCTCATACACAGTAACCACATAGACCAGAGTATATATATATATTTAAACAGTTTACTGTATATGCAGAACAGAACAATAACATGAACAACGGTGTCACTCTGTACCCCTAATAGTACAACTACCTGGTCGCCTCGCAGGGCCTTCACCCCACACCTTATTCCCAAAACACTGTGTACCCAGAGTCCCAAGTGTCCCCCACCTCACCCCTTAGGCGTGATCAGCGCCGTATTAGATGAGGAGTATAGTTGGTGCACTTGGTGTAGAATACCATTCCGGGGCTCCTGCACCAAGGTACTGCAGAACCACAGGAAAAGGATCCGTCTGCGTCCAGCGCCGAAGCCTCAGCGATGGTGTCCTTCTCCTGATAGGATATCTTCCTCTGAATAGTCTCACCATACAGACAGTCCCTTGTCTGTAGTGAAATAGATCTGGTCCCAGACCACACTTGTCACACTAGTCAGAGCCACACAGCACTGCAGCTGTGTCCCTGACTTAACTAACTACTAAAAGGGCAAAGTCTCTAACTGCAGGGGCCTTCCCTACAGCAGCCACAATCTGATATGAGTAGGTCCTAGCTGGGGCCTAGGGGGTCACTGGCCTAGTGCAGGGGCTACTTGCCTCCCTGCACCTACACCCTCCCCTGTCTGTGTCCCAGCTTCTACTGATCTGTCCTTCCTAGCGCGCGAAATGTATCTCTCTCTGCAGGGGAATCTGGCTCTTCCATTGGCTCCCTGGCATCACCTGGGCTCCAGCCCCTGTGGCTGCTGGGAGTTGTAGTCCCTTGCGGAGCTCATTGCTATTGGTGCCGCATGCGCGATCTCTACTGTGCATGCGCAACAATTCAATGGCCGCCGCTAGCCCTACTTGCGCCTGCGCGACCCTAGGGAGTCCCTGCACTGAGGCTAATGGCCGCTGCGACTCCAAATCCGTACTGCGCATGTGCGAACCTCGCACCAACCGCAACATGGCCGCCAGATTGCCTCTGTGGATTCGCGATCCTCCGCGCATGCACGGACAGGAAAACATGGCGGCGCCCTGCCTCTGACGCCGCTGGGAGCCCCCAGCGACGCGATCGCCCCCGCAGCTCCTGAACATGCTATGGGGCTCGCCGCAACAGAGCGGAGGTAAGGGGGCACCAGGGAAACCCGGCTACACTCATAATAATTATTAACCTGTGAACACTAAGACAGCACTCTTTTGAGTGTTATATCCGTGTGAATCAATGCATTTTCCACTGCCACTACTATTAGTAGCAATTAGTAACTGACTCTGTATGAGTGAGTATATTATTTAAATTCAATTTGATTCTCTAATAACAATAAGTAATAACACAACCGGTCAGAGCAGCTGCATAATTGGCCACGGACTTGCTTCTTGCCACTGTCACAGCACTTAGTGGCTTGTGTGTTGAACCACCACTAACGCAACCACCATAATCATCAAGGATCATCACTAATATTTATCTCATTGCCGTTGCACAACCAAAACAGTCAAATATGGCATCATGAATTGGATTAGTTATATTTTTTTTAAATAGTGCCCGCCCTTCACCTATGTCATATTCCTTGAGAAAGAGCAGTTTTGCTCGAAACGCGTGGGAGGAGGTTCCCTAGTTGTCTGTCCTTGTTCCAGTATCCGTTTTATGTAGCTGAATAAAGTTTTATTTTTTAAACCTACTACTTCTGGTGAGTTTGAGTACTATGGAGCGATGGCGGAGGCATCGATCACCCATTCTCTGTTGTATATCCGAATCGTGGCCATGCACTGAGGAATACAGGTCTCCTGTTTTGGGGATCCGTTCATGCCAGGAGAAGAAGGAAAAGAAGTTCGGTTGTCATTGTGAATATTGCTACTCCTTACCGAATTGTCTGTGTTCATTGCAGCTATACTTTCATAGTATAAGGGTCTGCACACAGCTTACACCTCGCGCTACAAGCGTCTCCAATAGGCTATTAACCCCTCATTCAAGCTCCATTATAACATCATTATCTACTGTCATTACCTTGTGTGTGGAACCTTGAGCTACAGACTGCTTCTATATATTTTTTGAACCCACCATCTAGTGGGTGCTCATACAAGCCAGCACCCAAACTGCCGTGCCATGCCAGGCAGTTCGACAACATAATATCTAGGGTGGAATTGACACGACACTGTTTGCAAGTCGGCCATCAGCGTCATTACGTAACATCTACTGTAGGTTGGCAGTTGTCACAGTGCTTGGCTTGTTTAACATTTCTATGTCCTAAAACTAGTTACTGTTCCATCTCTCAATAACTCACGAGTGGGAGTGAGGGCCCAAGGACAAACAACATGTATTGTTTTATTCTCTTCTCACTACTGAATAATTCATATTTATTACACTGTGAAAAACACTTAATTGTTTTGAGCGTTATACGTGTGAATCACTGACCCAGCCACGTTTGCCACTCCCTGTATTCACATTTCATTGGTTGCTTAAAAATGTTTTTTTCAGATAATAACAGGGTGCAATTCCAAAAGTCTCTCAATATAGGAGAGAAGAAACTGATGCTCTCTCACAATGAAGGAGCATAAAATTAGACTTCGGGTTCCTGCAGCAAGTGCCTTATGTCAACTAGAAATTTTGCAGAGTCCCCTTTGGGCTTTGAATAAACCCCTTAAAAGTCCCATAATAGGGACTCCTAGATCAAGGGTCCCAGCAAGTCGCTGAGTCTGGCATGAAACTGAAAAGACCTGTGCTCATCTCTACTCCACCAGAGAGGTAGACCGGAGCACAAACAGGTGCTGCCATATTGTTTCTATTCCCCTCGCCCCACAACCCGAGTCCCCAGACTCAGAGTCATGACTCACGCTTACTGTAGGTCTGTCCCAAAACTTTTGGCCACTAGTATTACAGGCCAGTGGCCACCAGTGACATTCCTGCTCCTGGCATTAGCCAAGCTGGCTATGTAAGACCAGGAAGCAGTTTGGAAGGGGAGTTCACAATAAACATAGTGCTGTTGTTCCGGGCACTGGTGCACTCCTGTATATGGCAAGAGTGCACCCATGCCGAGTCCACTGGGATGGTTTAGAGTTGGACTCCCTTCAAGAGGGCATCACAGGCAGGGTGGACAGTAATCCCCCATTTAAATTATTTTATTTGTAATGTCCTTCCCTGCCTTTTATTTAGAGCACCCAATTCCAGTTACAGTGAACTTGTTAATTATCGGTCTCTTTTATTCTTTGTTTATGTGTTTATGTGTTTTTTTTCCTTTTCGGTCATGAAAAAACAATAGGATTCCATTACCAGTGATTAAACCGTAATAAAATAATAAACTGCTGCAGCCGCCACCAATGTAACATCTAGGTTGCCAAACTTGGCAGCACTTTACACAGATTACAAATGGATTTACGAGGGTACAATCCACCTACTGTACAGTATGTATTATTTCATTTAATGAATCGGATTGCACCAAAAAAGCCAGGGAAAAAACAAACAGATTTTACTAGTTCACCCATCACTAGAGGTTGCTATGTATTGAAGTGATTCCAGTACAGGATGCAGGAAGGGGTATATAAGACCAATTACCTATCTCTGCCCATGTTTATTGTTTCTTAAGAATCTGCCAACGGATTGCTGAATCTGCAAATTAGATTCTACAAATCCGTCCACGGGTTACGGAATCCGCAGAGTGTATTGGCGTCACGGGAGACCAGGTTAGTTACACCTTTTTACCGGGATCATACATTGGGCAAAACAAGGTAATGAAATAAATTGTAGTTTATTCGCATACATTAGCTTACACACAATCATACACAAAATACAGACAAAAAGACACTTACCGTATTTTCCGGCGTATAAGACGACTTTTTAACCCAGGAAAATCTTCTCAAAAGTCGGGGGTCGTCTTATACGCCGGGTGTCGTCTTATAGGGCGGGTGCTGAAACTTCCGAGCCGGACTGGAGAATCTGCGGTCGCCGCATATGGTGGGGGGAGCTCAAAAACGGCCGCATCCCCACTGTATGCAGCGACCGTATGAAAGCAGCAAGGGCGGCGCTGTACAAGTACGGTAGAAGAAAATCCACTCACCAGGATTCGTGGAAAGAAGTGACTTAACGCGGTCCCGATGACGAGGTGAGGGGGCGCCTCACCGGGAAGGTGTAAGTGAAGGGCGGAGCAAGCTGCAGGCGTCCGGGACGCCCGGGGTATGGAAAAAAGAGATAGAGCGGCGCTGTGTCCAGAAAAACATGCCTCTTTCACCTGTCTGGCCCGCCCTTGTATCCTATTACCGTACCTCCTTCTCTGCCTCTCAGATCTCGCTCCTGAGGACTGCAGTGAAGCGGCGCAGGCGAGTATATCCCAAACTCTATATTTTAACTGGAAAAGTTGGGGGTCGTCTTATACGCCCAGTCGTCTTATACGCCGGAAAATACGGTACTTTTGGCCTGTAAAAATAAAAAAATAAAATTAATTCAAGTAGGGGATTACTGTCCACCCTGCCTGTGATGCCCTCTTGAAGGGAGTCCAACTCTAAACCATCCCAGTGGACTCGGCATGGGGTTGAAAACTAGACTTTCCTAGGTTCAGGAAACTCTTTGGGCGAGTTTTACCCTGACGGGACTTAGCCCGGAATCTCCTGGAACCCAAATCGGCATAAAGCTCCACATACCACCGCTACGTTCTCTTCAGAGAACTTGGTCCTTCCGGACCGCGAGTTACTCCAAATCTCCTGAAACTCAAATCGGCATAAAATCCTATCCGCGTCCGCTACGATAGTTTCTGAGGACTTGGGCGTAAAAGTCTGGACTTAAACTCTGGCAGGCAGGCTTTCTGGCTTGAAATCGAAGCCGGTTGCTCTGCTATTCGCACAGAAGCAACTTTGAAAAGCTTGCCCGCGCTCTTACTACAAGGAACTCTGAATCTGATTGGCTCACAGATTCTTATAGTATTCTGAGTTTTATTCACAAAACTCAGCAGCCAATCAACGTGAGGGAAAATTCCCAAGCAACCAATCAGAGCCAAGCCGGTTAGAAAAGCCAGGTCAGCTGGCAATCTGAAACAGCCAAGGGACATGCACAAGCTTGCCACCTTTCTCCCTGGTTATCTCTATGCCCCCCGCTGGGACAGGCTCTACAGGTCTGGAAGAGCAAGTGGCAGCCCGGACAACTGCCATTGATCTCCAGACCTGGTACTCCACCTTTCCCCGCTGACCAAATGCTATTCTCACCTCTGGCATCCTCTGACTGCTTTGAGCTCCGATGTCCAGCAGACATATCGACGCCTATGGGTTGGCTCGGGCAGCCTGTTTGGACATCGGTTCCGAATGTAAAGAACACATTACATTTAATAAATTATATTTTCACTATACCTCTGAGTCTTGGGGAACAGGGGACAGACAGGGAACTATGTTGTAATTTTATTTCTATCTGCCTTATTCCCCACACACTATCTTTTGAACTCAGTCTGGACTGTCATTGTCCCCCCTCAACCTTATATACGGTTGGGGTACCCACAAACCCTATACTGGTTGTGGGTCACCTGGGCACTAGCTGGGATACCCCCCTTAACCTAGGGATTCACTCAGCTACAGGAATAGATGTTTTATCCCTGTTCCCCATTCGCCTTTCTCGGCTGTGCTGAAGCAGGGTACCCAAGTGATGAGTAGCGCTTGCGTTGTCAAGGGGAGATATTGCCTAACAATGTGCCTACATGTATCTGAGAATCAGGCATGATTCCCGGGTACATTTATGGGGGTACCGACAACTCCGGACCCCAACTTCCTCGGCACATTCTGTCAACGGTTCCTCCACAAAACCCCCCTTGAAACTCATACCCTAGCAATCCCTGCTTGCTGGCATTCCCAGAAAGGACAAAACATAAGAAATACTTTATATTGCATACAGCAAGGGTGAGCAAACTTTTTATGCCGAGACCCCCTTTTCATCCATGAAATTTCTCGGGCCCCCATGCCTGATGTAATCAAAATCCCATGAGCTGGTTCAGCCAATGACGGTGAACCAGCTTTGTGACGCATCTGCCACACTTCTACAATCTCCTGCAGCCAAGTTCACAAATCGCTTGGGCTGCAGGCAGTATACTAATATTGGATCACTGTTTATTTTATTGTTTGCGGGCATCTGGTAATATGTTTTTTTTCTGGTGCACAAAGGCAATCCATTTGAGGGGGCATTCATCCACCTCTTTGCTACCTTCCTTCCCTCTCCCACCCCCCTTTTTCCGTCTCCCATTTGCTATCCCCAGTGTCATCCACTACTACCTACCAGTTTCATGTATTATTTATTTATTCCTGTTTTAAATGTTACCCAGGGATTAGGGCCCCCCATAACCAAACTCAAGGGAGGCACTGATGAATCTCGCCTGCTAATCAATACTCCCAAGTGACACCCTAACCCAAAGAATAACCCTCAGCCCCCCAAAACTCATCCTCCCAAGCCCCTCAATTCTGTCATCTCTGCATGACCTGCATCCTTCCGTTTAGCCATCTTTCTCTCCCCCTCCCCAATATGTCTCCCACCTCTCCATGTCTCTCTTTCTCTCCCCCTCCCCCCCAAAATGTCTCCCACCTCTCCATGTCTCTCTTTCTCTGCCCCTCCCCCCAATATGTCTTCCACCACTCCATGTCTCTCTTTCTCTCCCCCTCCCCCTAATATGTCTCCCACCTTTCCATGTCTCTCTTTCTCTCCCCCTCCCCCCAATATGTCTGCCCACCTCTCCATGTCTCTCTTTCTCTCCCCCTCCCCCCAATATGTCTCCCACCTCTCCATTTCTCTCTTTCTCTCCCCCAATATGTCTCCCACCTCTCCATGTCTCTCTTTCTCTCCCCCTCCCCCAATATGTCTCCCACCTCTCCATGTCTCTCTCTCCCCCCAATATGTCTCCCACCTCTCCATGTCTCTCTCTCCACCTCCCCCCAATATGTCTCCCACCTCTCCATGTCTCTCGAGACACACACACAAACACACACACTTTCTTTCTCTGTGCGGCTGAAAACTGGGACAGGAGGAGGAGGGTCTGTCTGTGTGCAGGGAAGGCCACGCCCCCGCTGCAGGCAGAAAGCAGGCAGAAGCAGCCTCAGCACGGAGCTTGAGTTTAGCCACCCATGCACAGCTCTGCCCGCCCCCAGGCTTCCCCGCACACAGCCTGCGCCCCCCATAATAATCTTGCGCCCCCAGTTTGCGCACCGCTGGCATACAGTACAACAGAATGGTACAATGTTACTGGGCCCAAGAGCTAACCCTTATACACGAATCAGGAGTAACCAAAATGGGCTAAATCTTTATTTGAGAGCCTGGTTACCCCCTACCGTCACAATTGGTAATAATAATTATTTTAAATCCACAAAATGCGAATTGTTCTTTTTGAGATTGATCCGGGGAAACCCGTGGACCAAAGGAACCACCCGATCCATTGCGGATCTAAATCCACCCTTCTACGCCTGTTAATGTGTTAATATGATTCTGCATTTTTCGATTTAACATTTCCAATTTAAACAACATACAAAAAGTGACTACACTCACAGAAATACATCAATGTTAATCTATGTTGTAGTATTTCCCCAGGGGGCAAGGGCAACCCCACCCCCCCAAAAAAAATATTCTCCTAAATACTGTATCAGCTCAATAATGAACTATTAGGAATCAGAGCTCCAGAACTATCTCGCTACACTCTTGTATTCCACGTAGATATATTTGTGTAGCCCTTATTCCCCCGTACCAGGGAAGGAACTACCAATGCTGCTATTACCTGTTGGCAAGCAGGAGGCCTGAGCCTCCGCCTCTAGGGGGCTGGGGTGATTCTGATTAGTCTTGGTGCAGCGCCTCCACCATTAAGGGACCCCAATGTGGTGGGATAGGCCCCTTACAGGAACAATAACAATAATATGCACAGGCAGGTATATAACAACAACCTTTACGTAACACAGACCACAGTACCCTGTACCCCACAGTATAACAATGCCCCAACCTGATACCATCAGTGAGTGTCCCCCAAAATACATAGGGTGCTTGGCACCAATACCCTGATGTCCTATTCCCCCAATGTCAGGGCCCACCCAAAAGTGTAGGAGATAGCGCTATCCCATGTAGTGTTGGTGCCCTTAGTTGAGGTACCTGCTGAGTACTCCAGAACTTGGTGCGGCCGACTTAGCAACAGGGATCTGCTGATCCAGCGACGTCGTCCGTGATGGCGTCCGTCTCCCTGTGTGATATATTCCGGCGTAGATAATATCACCATACAGTCTCTAACATGGAGATGGCCTGGTCCCAGACCACAGGCAGCAGTCACCACGTAGCGCCTCAGCGGTGCTGTACCTGACTATATGCAGCTACCGAGGAAAGGTCCCTAACTAGGGGCTTTCCCTGTAGCAGCCATAACCTGTGAGTCGGGGCCTAGCTGGGGCCTAAGGGGGGGGATCTGGCCTAGTCCAGGGAAGCACTGCTCCCTGGACACTACCTGCTCCGTTGAGGTCCCTCTTCTGACTGGCGTGGTCCCGCTGAGTGCGCCAAATGTATCAATCTGTGGCAGAGTGATTCCTGGAGCCCTATTGGCTGCTGTGAGCCATGTGGTGTAGAAGGGAAAAGAAACAAGCGCAAAACGACTGTGAGTTTAAAAGGATGTCCATAAATAATGGTTTCTTTGGTAGGTGTCGCACCGGATAGCAAATGGGATCGTTCTAGGCCACTTGAGTAGTTGAGGAAAAGGGTCTCCAATGCGCACAGTCTCATCAAAGTATAAATCAAAAAAAGGAAGAAAAACACACAATAGTGTAATGTTGTATGATACGCTTTGTGCAAGAAGAGGTATTACACTCACATTTTATGAAGTCAATCTGGCATTTCTGTTGCTAAGTTTAACCACACTAATGTTTGCAGGTTCTCCGTGAGCAGGACACCTCCGGTAATGCACACTGTCTCCAACAACAGGACTTGCAATGTTGTACAGGGTCACCGGTACCAGGATACTCTCGATGGAACAGATAAAAACCTTAGATAGTGTAATACTGTACAAATAGGTATTATTGGAATAATAAAGCAAAATGTACACTCACATTTTATGTGAAAATATAAAAGCTTATGGTTGTCAAAGTAACCAACTTATAAGGGTGGTTCTGGAATAACAGGATAATCCCCAAAAAAAGGAAGGAAAAGGACACAGGAAAAAATAGAAAAATCTTTATAACATAAAAACAAGAAACAGTATGGCAATCAGATATCCAGAGGGAGCTACACCAAAGACAGTGGGATTCATTTTGCTTTATTATCTCCCTCTTCCGACTGGCATGGTCCCTCTGAGCGCGCCAAATATATCAATCTGTGGCAGAGTGATTCCAGAAGCCCTATTGGCTGCTGTGAGCCAAGTGGTTTGCAGCACCTTGGGCTGCTTGGAATTGTAGTCCCCGTGGAGCCTTGGGTGTAATGTCTGCCACTTGCAAGGCCTGCTGCGCATGCGCGGGGAGTAGCATGATGGCCGCTGCACTTGTGAGCCTCTTGTGCATGCGCGACTGCTTCTGCGCATGCGTGGCTTAATCTAAAATGGCGGCGCCCGTACCGGCGTGCCGCCGAGGCATCTCCGGCGACCGGATTGCCCCCACAACCTCCCTTACCGCTCGGCAGGTTGCCCGCTTGTAGATGAGGTAAGTAGGGCTAAAGGGAGGCTACATTTGTTAATTCCCGTGGGGAATAGTGTTAAAAAGATGTATAAAAGAGGGCTTGCTGGTTTACAGTAATATTTCTTATTTGCTTTTATCACCACATTCCCTTTTTCATCAGCTATGCTTTCAATAGTTTAATAAAGGTCACTTGAGCCCCCACTTATTTTTTTTTTTGTCTAGATGCAATTTCTCACTCCATTAGCAATGAACCATAAATAGCAGAAGTGCAATGGTCCTTCTATTTAGAGCTTGTTATAAGTGATCTGTGCAAAGTATTTCATTTTAGCAGTCATATCCTAAAATAACAGAGAAATGTAAAGTCCTGATCAAAGGAACTGGCGTGTAAGAATAGAACATCGGTGGTGGGGAAAAAAAGAGATGGCGATAGTGTTGGAGTCAAAAGTCTTAGGGAAGTTGGGAAAATCTTATATCCAGTTAAATTATGTTTTTAGCAGCATTTCAGTAGACAGTAGTTTGACTTTCAAAGATGAAATTATAGTGTATATAGATCTTGCAAAATGAACTGATGTACGGAATTCTATTTACTTGTGTATATGTACTTTGTGCATGTTGTTCAACAGAGGCTATTAGAAAGATAGACATGTTTACAACTGTAGGATGTTTCATTATGTTGACATAGGTAATGTTCCTATTAGAACAACTGAATATTACACTTCCTTACTTCTGGCACAGTCATTAGAGTTACATTTCAAACACAAGCCCACACACACAGATTTTTTTTTTCCACATAACCTTCACATTTCCTTTTGTCATTTTAATTACATGCTTCATTGTTAAATCCTTCCGGTTTCATAAGACAAAAAATGTTGCTGCTTAAAACTGACAACTTTAAATTATCCAGGAACTGCCAAGTAAATCAAACCTGATTAATGCAAACATTACAATTGGTTTGTTCGTTACTCAACCGTGTGTAGCCAGGTCACCTGTGGCTACTATTCTGACATTGTACTGGCAGTAAGTCCTGGTACAGTCAGACTGCCAGTAGTCAATATGGGTTTTCCCCACACCTAGGAGCTGCATTTGAGTGACAGCGGGAGGTGGTGACATCAGACCTGGGCATGACCAATCATGAGACAGACCTGGTGCCCTCCTCCTGGCTCTACAGTTCCAGACCCGGTCCCGCAGAGGAACCAGAGACGGTCGGTGAATCGGAGCCAGCCCACGAGTACCCGGGTAAAGTGACTGCCTGGGGTGATGAGACACCGTTGTTCTCAGACGCGCATGAGCCGGAACCGTCTCTGCTGATTGCGACTGATGAAATCGGAAATGATTCGTGTCTCTCCCCTACGGAGGTGTCCCTGCCTTCCTCCCGTGCCAGTAGCAGATGGTCTTCTGTGGTGTTTTGACCACTGTCGAATATGCCGATCGACGCTGTGGAGGAACAGAACAGTTCTAGTGGCTCCGAGAGACGGAGGAGCCCGATAACCGTAACCGTGAACATGAGACCTGAGAGGCGGGTGAGCCTACCCCTCGTGGAGGTGTCCAGAGGCCGATCCAGGGATTAGCCGGTGCAGATGGAGGTGCCTTTCGGTGCCAATGTCCATGCGGATGACAATGATGCCACACCCGTGAAACGACCGGATTTCGATTTGTTTCTGGTGCGAGATCTGGGGCTGTACCAGGAGCCCACGATACGTGCCAGAGATGACGTCTCACTACTAGCGACCGCTGGGGTGGATGAGAAGCCTTCAATTCCCACTCCGGTGATTTCCGCTATAGATCCGGTGGAAGCTCCTTCCATGTAATTTCCATTGCTTTTATGTAATCCATGAAGGAACATTTGGCCCGTAAGCAAGAGGCCGCTGTTGCGGCCAATATAGCTTTGACCCCTGAGACAGATAGCCCTCCACTATGGCCGGATGTTCCGACCCCTGCTTTTCTGACTCAGTACCGGAAATATGTAATGGCCCATCGGCCTATGCCCAAGCCGGCCCCTGCCCTTCACGTAGTTCGTATCATGTTAGTGTCGGGTCCGGGCAATATATCTACTAAGACCGTTGACCGGGACTATGCTAACTTTAAAGTTCCGTACCTGTCGATTAGCACCACCCCTTCTTTGCAACCCACAGAGGGCAATCTACTGGCTCTTGCCAAGGGGGTACCCCACCTGGAGAAGCTGACCAGGCCGCTAGAGACTATTACTCCAGCAAGAGGAGCCAGCGAGCCGCTAAGACCTTAAAACCTTCTGATGATTACCTGGACTGGGATTTTGAGGGTGATTAGTGGGATGATATGGCCTAAAGTGTTACATCTGGTGGAAGTCAGCGGGCAATGTCTATACATTCTAATGCTTCTGAATTTACTTAACACACAGGGTCATCTTTAGCGGTGCCAGTGGAATCTTTATCCTCCTGGCCTAGATTTTGGGGATATGTGCCGTACATGGACCGCACCAGATTCCTCCTAGAAATGGGTGATGTGGTAGATCATTGGTGGGCAGTAGGAGATTTCAGCCCCGACGAGGCCCCAGAGGCCATGAGACATAGGGAGCAAGTGATAAAGTTGGGTATAGTACAGCTCAAGAGAGTGGCCTTAAACGATTACGAACCCCCGGTTCAAGAACCGATGTTCTGGATTCAGCCAGGCCAGACTGAAGGTCGGCGGTTAACAAAATTAGCCGAGCAGCATTTAGTACAAAAGTACAGGTGCTCACATGGGTTAGAGTACCCCTATGTCCCTGAACTGTTGATGATGGAGATTGACGAGAATAGGGAAACGTAGATGATTGAGGCTGTTAGGGCCTATGTTCTAGAACATAGTAGGAGTACCTTCCATAATTTGGAAGAAAGAGTGGCCTACTTAGTTGGAGTATGGAAAGTAGGGAGATCAGTGTACATGTTCAAAGTATATAGAAGATAGGTGCTCCAAAGATGGTGAAACTTTCACGCAATAACATCAAATATAGGGCTCCTATAACAGACTATACTACGTAGTGGGTATAAACTGATTTGTGAGTGACCAGTCCAAATACAAAATCACTTCTCCTGAAGGGAACAATCAATAATGCTGGATATCACCTTGATGTAACCTCATTGGAGGAAAAATAATTAGTACTGGTACTCATCCATACATAATAATCATATGAAAAATAACTTGGAAAGATCTTACCCACTCCTTGAGTCTTGAAGAGTCCAGGATGGCGTGCCAAGCTGTAGATGCAGCAATCCAATGATAGAGAAAAAGAGAGAAAACAGTGCACTGCCAGGGAGGGATAAACAATAATTCCTTACATTTGCGGCTATCTGCTATGGTAATGAAGCAGCATTAATGTATTTTTAATAATAGTGTACGAGAGCAGGGGGTCCCCTGAGCTGAACCGCATTGATTTGTGGATCAAGGACCACCTGCTTCCCGAGTTTAATCGGGTGCCAGTGTCGCCCCCATCTTTATAGCATCCCATATGCGACGTGCCCGCTATAAAGATGACGGAGACACTGGCACCGATGCCCCAAACCAGGGCCTGTAATTCGGGAAGCAGGGGGTCCCTGAGCCAGAAATAAATGCGGTTCAGCTCAGGCGACCCCCTGCTCCCGCACAATATTATTAAAATACATTAATGCTGCTTCATTACCATGGCAGCTATCCAGTAAGGCAATGAAGGGGTTAAGGCATAATAGCATGTTTATTGGGGACAATTGCCCCCAATAAACATTGCAATAAACAACATACACCCCCTCTGCCCCCAACAACCCCTATACCCCCAGTACATATATAACATTTTTGGGATGCACAGCAATGATACTATAGGCCGGCGGTGACTAGGGTGTTCCCCGCAGGCCTGCAGTACCAATTCTGTGCCCCCCCAAATTTAAAAACACATAAATACTTTTAAATAAATACAACCCGCCCCCTTAACACATACAGTATAGTAATGTGCAAAATTACTGTTATCCAGATATGGATAATAGTGAATTTTCCCATTTAAAATACATAAAGCACAATAAATACAATAAATACATATAGCACTCACCCATGTCCGGGTGCCATGATAAAGGCCATCCTCATCTTCATCACCGTCCATGCCCACTGCGATGCTGCAAAACATAAACAAGCATAATAAAAGCCAATGTAATGTCCCCTTAGCGGTTATTAACCGCTACAGTCATTAAGGGGTTAACCCCCCCTCACCCACCACTCGGGAGGCCTATACACCCTCCCCCCAACTCCCCCACCCGTGAGGCATAACCACCCTCACCCACTACCCAGACGGGAGGCCTACCCACATACCCTTGGGGCCAATACTCCCTTCCCCCACCCCAAGTACACACAATAAAAACAATACACAGCCCCACAATAAACATCATTATATTTATTAAATACATAACCCACCCCCTGTGCCCCCCCATAAATACATGATTTATTATTTTACATAAAGGGTTAATACCCCAGGCCCACGGGAGTCCCCAGTGGCCCTGATCGGTGTCCGTAAGCCTCACAGTAGCCCAGCACAATGTTACAAAAATGGTCTGGAGGCCTATAGGTGGTCCCCGCCAGGCGCCGTGGTCCACCAGGTGGTCTCCGTGGGTCACCGTGGGCCACAATGGGGTCTCCACGGGTAGGCCCGTGGGTGTCTGGGGGGCCCCGTGTCAGACCCACAGGTGTCTGAGGGCCCTCGGTTGGTTCTCACTGAGGTCTGGGGGCCCTCGGGTGGTCCCTACAGGTCCGCGGTGCCCCTACAACACATGTAGGGCCACCGGTTCTTCCCCACAGGTGTCCCCCGTGGACCCGGCAGCCGTTTACCCGTGAAAAGTCCGAGGAGACCTCAGGTGTCCTCCAGAGGTCCCCGCAGACCTAAGGAAACAACCCTGTATGTAAATAAAATAAACCTGTCCTATACATTAAATACATCAATCCCCCCCCCCCAAACACTTACAGTACAATAATGTGCAAAATAACTATTATCCAGATATGGATAATAGATTATTTGCCCATTATTAAACACATTAACTAACATAATAAAATAAATAAAGTTCTGCTAACCTCATCAATATGAAACCCCTTCGCCAGCAAATTCCGTGTCCTCCGTTGCCAACAAAATACATAGCCAATACATTGCAATTACATTCTGATATCTATTAACCCCTTAATCACCTTATCGGATAATAACCGCAAAGGTAATTAAGGGGTTAAGCCACCCTGGCCCGATACCCACCCTTCACCCATTCATTTGTACAGTGGCTTCATCATGTAACTATATATATATATATATATATATATATATATATATATATATATATATATATATATATATGTAGAGGTATCAGTACCGTGTTAGCCGAGCTTCAATAATCAAAAAATAAATAGATGATACCGTTCTGTGGCTAAAAGCATTTCGTTAGCCACAGAACGGTATCATCTATTTATTTTTTGATTATATATATATATACATACATATAAAAAATATATATACATACATATACATATATATACACATGATTAACCAATATACAAATAAATGTTTAAGGGTTAATAAAAACATGCACAAATAAAAATACCACTTCTCCATATCAAGACATCACCTTGCATATGAAAATTACAATATTATATAGCCACAGTAAAACAAAATCCTATTTCCTAATAAAATCATTCTAATCTTCCAATCAATATCATCAAATGCCAATCAAAACATTGAATTTACATAGAATACATGATGCATAAAATCTGTGCACCATGTACTCTGCCAATCAATGTTAACAATAAAATATTCCAAACAAAATACTATGAAATCCAAACATGTATACTATTTAAACCAAGCAAGGCAACAGAAATAAATTACCATTAATTAATCAAATCCCAAAACAATTAAAATACCATCCAAATCAATAACACAATTAACTATTTTAATCGTTAACCAAAAGCATTCTTCAAAAAAGTTACCATCTGACAAAATATACGTACCAAAAATAATCCACTATAAAAAAGCAAGCCTCACCCAGACCTAAAGTACAGAATACAACACCAAAAATTACATCTATCTAAATAAAAATTACATTACACACACATGAAAGCATAGCAGCATAGCTAAATACATTTTAAATACTGCAAAACAAGCTTTTCCAACAAAATCATTTCTTACCCTGTATGTATATATCGATCTAGACATACATAAATACATACATACATACAGTGACAAGAAATGATCTTTAAAAAAACAAACTATCACATGTAAAAAAAAAAAAAACATGTACAAGTTAAAAAAAAAAAATTTCTTTTGTTGACTTACTATTACTTGACCCACTCACCGACTCCCGTTGAACCGCTTACTCTCGAACCAATCCACGCACAGGAACCCATAAATAAAAAAACATAAAATAATAAACCATAAAATAATAGACGAAGTGTGTCTTTTCTTTGTAATCCATTCCGTCACCGTCTTCATCTGTGTTCTTCCGTCTTCCGGCTTCTTCTGGGGCTCTTCTTACCGTCTGCTGCCACGCCCTCTTCTCTTCTTCCTCTAGGAGAACCGTCCTCCTCGGCGTCTGGCTTAAAAATGAGACGACATAGGCTTTTATAGGCCTATGACGTCACATTTTCGTCATATGGTTCCCCTGGTCCTGATTGGGCCGTGAAAACCATGTGATTTTGGGGGGAAAAAAATAAATTTTGATGACGTCATTTAAAGGCAATGACGCCTGCCAATTAGAATGGCTGAGCTTCATTGCCTTTAAGATGACGTCATCAAAAGAAAGATGGTCGCCCTCACATGGTACGGTAGCCAATCAGAGCATGGGAACTAAATCTCAAATCTGATTGGCTCTAGTATACCATGTATAGTATACCATCTTAAAGGCAAATGAAGCTCAGCCATTCTGATTGGCTGGCGTCATTGCCTTTAAATGATGTCATCAAAATTAATTTTTCCCCCCCAAAATCACATGGTTTTCACGGCCCAATCAGGGCCATGGGAAGCATATGATGAAAATGTGACGTCATAGGCCTATAAAAGCCTCTGTCGTCTCATTTTTAAGCCAGACGCCGAGGAGGACGGACATCCTAGAGGAAGAAGAGAAGAGGGCGTGGCAGCATACGGTAAGAAGAGCTCCAGAAGAGCCCCAGAAGAAGCCGGGAGACTGAAGAACACAGATGAAGACGGTGACGGAATGGATTACAAAGAAAAGACACACTTCGTTTATTATTTTATGGTATATTATTTTATGTTTTTTTATTTTATGGGTTCCTGTGCGTGGATTGGTTCGAGAGTAAGCGGTTCAATGGGAGTCGGTGAGTGGGTCAAGTAATGGTAAGTCAACAAAAGAAATGTATTTTTTTTAACTTGTACATGTTTTTTTTTTTTTAAGATGTGATAGTTTTTTTTTTAAAAGATAATTTCTTGCCACTGTACTGTATGTATGTATGTACGTATGTATGTATGTCTAGATCGATATATACATACAGGGTAAGAAATTATTTTGTTGGAAAAGCTTGTTTTGCAGTATTTAAAATGTATTTAGCTATGCTGCTATGCTTTCATGTGTGTGTAATGTAATTTTTATTTAGATAGATGTAATTTTTGGTGTTGTATGCTGTACTTTAGGTCAGGGTGAGGCTTGCTTTTTTATAGTGGATTATTTTTGGTACTTATATTTTGTCAGATGGTAATTTTTATGAAGAATGGTTTTGGTTAACGATTAAAATAGTTAATTGTGTTATTGATTTGGATGGTATTTTAATTGTTTTGGGATTTGATTAATTAATGGTAATTTATTTCTGTTGCCTTGCTTGGTTTAAATAGTATACTTGTTTGGATTTCATTGTATTTTGTTTGGAATATTTTATTGTTAACATTGATTGGCAGTGTGTACATGGGGCACAGATTTTATGCATCATGTATACAATGTAAATTCAATGTTTTGATTGGCATTTTATGATATTGATTGGAAGATGAGAATGATTTTATTAGGAAATAGGATTCTGTTTTACTGTGGCCATATAATATTGTAATTTTCATATGCAAGGTGATGTCTTGATATGGAGAAGTGGTATTTTTATTTGTGCATGTTTTTGTTAACCCTTAAATATTTCTTTGTATATTGGTTAATCATGTGTATATATATATATATATATATATATATATATATATATATATATATATATATAGGCAATACGATACCGCATCAAGATGAAATATCAGAGGCAGCACTCCAAATGGTAGTCAAAATATTGTATTGAATCAACAAGACATCATTCCAACGTTTCGGTCCACAAACGGGACCTTTATCAAGGTGATGTGATTTACAGAGTGGGAACGAACACACATATATACCTAAAAACCCATTAAGTGCATAAAACAGCCATTATTTTACTATTTAAATGCTAGCACACTTAGGAAATACATCTATGCATGTTAGGAAACACTCACATATATAATGCAGCCATCCAAAAGGATCAGATAAGCTGGGAATAACGAGGCTGCAAAAAATGGAACCAACTGCGCGTGCGCGAACCGCCGAGGGGTGTAAAATAAATAAATAACTAAAGAGTCTGTTCCTTAAAGGGACACGCACCTCCTGCAGCCAACTGCGCATGTGCAACCATTAGATTAATGGCAACAGTCATAATAACTGCCACGAACTATAGAAACAGCACTCATAGGTGATGAAGACATGTTTGCACCACCAAAAATCATCAAACCCCTGATAAGCAACATTAGGGAATACATGGATCTAAACAAATAGCACTTGAAAAAAAGCACCTAAGGTGATGGTAAAAAAAAACACCATAAAATGTGAACATACATGATGATGTATACTGACAAGATATATAAAAAATAAATAAATGAAGTACACAAATCATTACTGCAACATGCTGTGGCAATAGATATGGTTAATATAAAACCATATAAATCTCTGATGGAGATTTAAGTATCATAAAGTGATCTTTTTGCCATGTCAGGCCCATAATCTATCTATTAATGATTACCTTCACAAACCCAAAAGGAAGGGAGAGGTAGCTCATGACTATGCCTAAATCAATCTTTATCAGATAATAATTTAGCACGAGCTTACTGGCTATCAGTACAGCCAAATGTGAAGCATAGAAGAGCATCATAGGTCTAACCGTTAGTCTTAATTAATGAAAATGGTATATAATCCAAAAATAGACACAGCCTACAATATGTTTACCACTATTGATCAAAGGAACTGTAGTGTAAATACAAGGAGCATAGGTCAAAAATGACGGCAAATTTGAGAGTTCGAAACCTTGCGCAAACGCAGTTGGTTTTTAATGGAGATTTCCTTGTGTTCCATTAACCATAGATACGTGTCAGATACA
Organism: Ascaphus truei; assembly: GCF_040206685.1. Taxonomy (NCBI): domain Eukaryota; kingdom Metazoa; phylum Chordata; class Amphibia; order Anura; family Ascaphidae; genus Ascaphus; species Ascaphus truei. The sequence goes on along the minus strand of NC_134485.1, from coordinate 117,017,461 downwards.
CGCAGGTACTCCAGAGCTGCAGCAACCGCTGAGTTGCTGACAGGTACACAAGGGGTTAAACAACATGGATGGGAGGCGTGAAAAGTTCATTATTTCTTGCACCTGTACACTTAATGGGTTTTTAGGTATATATGTGTGTTCGTTCTCACTCTGTAAATCACATCACCTTGATAAAGGTCCCGTTTGTGGACCGAAATGTTGGAATGATGTCTTGTTGATTCAATACAATATTTTGACTACCATTTGGAGTGCTGCCTCTGATATTTCATCTTGATGCGGTATCGTATTGCCTACATTATTTTATAGGATTTGCACCCAGTATTTTGTTGATCCAGACGGAGTGCTTGTGGTTCTTTCAAACTGCTATATATATATATATATATATATATATATCACAACAAGAGAAAAAATATTAGCGCCAACCTATCACTATATAATATCTCTATAAAAATAAAAGGTGATTGTAAAAATAAAAGTAAAAATAATACAGATAAGAATAAAAAACCTATGCTAAGCACAGTGGATAGAATAAAAATGAATGTATTAAACTAATAAAATGCATAAAAAATACATTAAAAAAAAAGAAAATGTCCAGAAAAATATATATAAAAAATATATACAAATCCCAAAATATTCCAATTGCTATCCAAAAGAGTCTCTGCAGCCCGAATGAAGGGAACACCACTTCCTTGAGGATATCTACAAAAACACAGAAAAAACAGGCGCACTCATAGCGTAAAATTGTATAACAATAAATTTATGGAATAAGGGTTAAAAATACACACTCACAAACAGAGCTGAATAAAATGCATTTTTGAGTACAACTCAGCCCGTTCAGACGCAGGAACCCAGAGAGGAGGACTTCGGTGTGATGTCCGCGGTGTGTCTTGCCACAATAGCCCCTCTATGTCCCAGCAGGGACCGAAAGCCACGAGGGACGCTGCCTTCCCCTTGCTCCGGCGCTACACAGAGCATACACTGAATCAAATCTCGCGTGAGCTCGATGACGTCAGCGAGGTTTCAGCCGGAGAGAGTTCACAATGTAAACAGGAACTTGAATGTCTGAATGGCTGGTAGCAAAATGCTAGCAACGCAGCAAAAGTGCAATATATGCAAATGAGTGTCAGTATAAAATATATAAACTGGACAGTAGGCTCCACAGCAATCTCTATATATATATAGTTGCATGATGAAGCCAATGTACAAATGAATGGGTGAAGGGTGGGTATCGGGCCAGGGTGGCTTAACCCCTTAATTACCTTTGCAGTTATTATCCGATAAGGTGATTAAGGGGTTAATTGATATCAGAATGTAATTGCAATGTATTGGCTATGTATTTTGTTGAAAACGGAGGACACGGAATTTGCTGGCGAAGGGGCTTCATATTGATGAGGTTAGTAGAACTTTATTTATTTTATTATGTTAGTTAATGTGTTTAATAATGGGCAAATAATCTATTATCCATATCTGGATAATAGTTATTTTGCACATTATTGTACTGTAAGTGTTTGGGGGGGGGGGGGATTGATGTATTTAATGTATAGGACAGGTTTATTTTATTTACATACAGGGTTGTTTCCTTAGGTCTGCGGGGACCTCTGGACACCACCTGAGGTCTCCTCGGACTTCTCAAAGGTAAACGGCTGTGGAGTCCACGGGGGACACCTGCGGGGAAGAACCGGTAGCCCCACATGTGCTGTGGGGGCACCGCGGACCCGTAGGGACCACCCGAGGGCCCCCAGGCCCCGTGGGTACCACCTGAGGCCCCTAAGACACCAGTGGGTCTGAACCGGGGCCCCCCAGACACCAGCGGGCCTCGGGTGGTACCCACGGGGTCTGGGGGCCCTCGGGTGGTCCCTACGGGTCCACGGTGCCTACAAGCCTACCCGTGGAGACCCCATTGTGGCCCACGGTGACCCCCTGGTGGACCACGGCACCTGGTGTGGACCACCCATAGGCCTCCAAACCCTGTTTGAAACCTTGTGCTGGGCTACTGTGAGGCTTATGGACACCCGTCAGGGCCACCGGGGACTCCCATGGGCCTGGGGTATTAACCCTGTATGTAGAATAATAAATCATGTATTTATGGGGGGGCACAGGGGGTGGTTATGTATTTAATAAATATAATGATGTTTATTGTGGGGCTGTGTATTGTTTTTATTGTGGGTACTGGGGGTGGGGGAAGGGGGTATTGGCCCCAAGGTTATGTGGGTAGGCCTCCCGCCTGGTTAGTTTGTGAGGGTGGTTATGCCTCATGGGATGGGTAGTGGGGGAGGGTACTTAGGCCTCCCGAGTGGTGGGTGAGGGTGGGTTAACCCCTTAATGACTGTAGCGGTTAATAACCGCTAAGGTGATTAAGGGGTTAGGGGATTGGCTGTTTTTATTCTTGTTTATGTTTTGCAGCATCGGAGGAGAGCATAGACGGTGATGAAGATGAGGATGTCCTTCATCGTGGCAGCCGGACAAGGGTGAGTGCAATATGTATTTAATCTATTTATTGTTCTTTATGTATTTGAAATGGGCAAATGCACTATTATCCATTTGTGGATAATAGTAATTGTGCCCATTACTATACCGTATGTGTTAGGGGGGGGGGGTGTATTTATTTATAAGTATTTATGTGTTTTTAAATTATTTTTGGGGGGCACAGAATTGGTACTGCAGGCCCGCGGGGACACCTGCGGGTAACACCCGAGGGCCACCGCCGGCCATAGTATCATTGCTGTGCATTTATGTACTGTATGTTAGGGGGGTATAGGGGTTGTTGGTGTAATATATATATATATATATATATATATATATATATATATATATATATATATATATATATATATATATATATATATATATATATATATGTATGTATATATACAGTTAGGTCCGGAAATAATTGGACACTGACACAATTTTCATTATTTTGGCTCTGTATGCCACCATAATGGATTTTAAATGAAACAACCGAGATGCAATAGAAGTTCAGACTTTCAGCTTTAATTCAAGGGGTTGAACAAAAATATCATATTAAACGTTTAGGAATTGCAACCATTTTCATACACAGTCCCCTTATTTCAGGGGCTCAAATGTAATTGGACAAATTAACACAATCATAAATAAAATGTTCATTTTTAATACTTTGTCGAGAATCCTTTGCAGGCAATGACTGCTTGAAGTCTGGAATGCATGGACATCACCAAACGCTGGGTTTCCTCCTTTGTGATGCTTTGCCAGGTCTTTACTGCAGCTGTCTTCAGTTGTTTATTCACGCGTCTTTCTGCCTTAAGTTTTGTCTTCAGCAAGTGAAATGCATGCGCGTTCGGGTTGAGATCAGGTGGGTGATTGACTTGGCAATTGCAGAATATTCCACTTCTTTGCCTTAAAAAACTCCTGGGTAGCTTTCGCAGTATGTTTTGAGTCATTGTCCATCTGTAAAGTGAAGCACCGTCCAATCAACTTCGCTGAATTTGGCTGAATCTTAGCAGACAATATATCCCTAAACACTTCAGAATTCATCCGGCTGCTTCTGTCTTCTGTCACATCATCAATAAACACTAGTGACCCAGTGCCATTGTAAGCCATGCATGCCCATGCCATCATACAGCCTCCACTGTGTTTTACAGATGATGTGGTATGCTTCGGATCATGAGCCATTCCAAGCCTTCTCCATACATTTTTCTTCCCATCATTCTGGTACAGGTTGATCTTAGTTTCATCTGTCTAAAGAATGCTGTTCCAGAACTGGGCTTGCTTTTTTAGATATTGTATGGCAAAGTCTAATCTGGCCTTTCTATTCTCGAGGCTTATGAATGGTTTGTACCTTGTGGTGAACCCTCTGTATTTGCACTCGTGAAGTCTTCTCTTTATGGTAGACTTGGATAACGATATGTCTACCTCCTGGAGAGTGTTCTTCACTTGACTGGATGTTGTGAAGGGATTTTTCTTTACCATGGAAAGGATCCTATGATCATCCACCACTGTTGTCTTCCGTGGACGTCCAGGCCTTTTTGTGTTGCAGAGCTCACCAGTGCGTTCTTTTTTTCTCAGAATGTACCAAACTGTTGATTTGGCCACTCCTAATGTTCCTGCTATCTCTCTGATGGATTTCATTTTTTTTGCAGCCTAAGGATGCCCTGTTTCACTTGCATTGAGAGCTCCTTTGACCGCATGTTGTGGGTTCACAGCAACAGCTTTCAAATGTGAATGCCACACCTGGAATCAACTCCATACCTTTTACCTGCTTAATTGATGATGAAATAACGAAGGAATAGCCCACACCTGTCCATGAAACAGCTTTTGAGTCAATTGTCCAATTACTTTTGGTCCCTTGAAAAAGAGGGGGCTACATATTAAAGAGATGTAATTCCTAAACCCTTCCTCCAATTTGGATGTGAATAACCTCAAATTAAAGCTGATAGACTGCACTTTAAGCCCATATTAATAATTTAACGGTAACTTGAATTTATTTTGGTACACAGCTGAAATAACAAAACTTGCATCAGTGTCCAATTATTTCCGGACCTAACTGTATATATATATGTATATGTAAATATTAATTAATTAATTTATTTATTGTGGGGCTGTTGTGTGTATATTGTTTTTATTGTGGGTAGCGGGGGTGGGCGAAGTGGGTATTAGCCCCAACGGTCGGTGTTTAGGGCTTGCGGGTGGGTAGCGGAAGAGCTTAACACCTTCATGACCGTAGCAGTATTAACCGCTAAGGTAATGAAGGGGTTAAGTCCACCCACAACCCCCCCCGCAAGCACTAAACAACCACCAAGGGCCAAATACCCCCTTCACCCACCCCCGCTACCCACAATAAACCTGGCACGGCTGGTTAACCCCTTCATTGCCTTAGCGGTTAGCCGCTAAGGTAATGAAGTGGCTTTAAATGCATTTTTCCTGCCTCGGATGCATGCCTGGGGGCTCCGGTGCTGGTATTAATGGGTATCAGCTCCAGAGATCCCCGGCATCAATCCCAGGCAGGAAAAAGGCCTGATTTTTTCTAAGTGTCGCCCTTGCCGATGCTTCTCCCCCAGCAACTTGCCTACTTTACTTGGCGGGACGGATTGGCACAAAAATCTCAATTCCAGAGTGCCGATTAGCAGCAAAAAGCTGATCGGGGCTACTAAAATTGAGCGCGTTTCAAAAAGTGCTGATTAGTGGCGAAAAGTGGCTTATCGGCACCCGGCTGCCGAAACATTTTTTTCGGCAAGAAAAAATGCCAATTTTTGGAGCTTATCGGCGCTGATTGAATAGGAGAGGCAATATTGGCGAAAAAATGGCGAAACATGGCTTTTTGGCGCTTACTGCATGAGGCCTTTAGTTAGAAAACTGGACCCTGAACACTATTATTAAGGAGGTTCTCCATGTCAGGAGGATCCCCTGTTCCGTAAGGCAGCATTTTATGGTTGTAGTCAAATAAAGCTACTAATGGTTCCCGTACGCTGTAAAGACTGTGTTCACAGAGATGTATCATATATAGTAAATGTGATATCAATCATGTGAAATGTTCTCTTGTTATTTTCAGGTTGCATTCAAGGATGGTACCCAAAAATTTAAGACCCAAGTGGGGTCGTTTGAATTGCACCAGAGGGAGAGTGTAGCCAGGTCACCTGTGGCTTCTATTCTGCCCTTGTACTGGCAGTAAGCCCTAGTACAGTCAGGCTGCCAGTAGTCAATATGGGTTTTCCCCACTCCTAGGAGCTGCACTTGAGTGACAGCAGGAGATGGTGACATCAGGCCTGGGCATGACCAATCATGAGACAGACCTGGTGCCCTCCTCCTGGCTGTACTTAAGGGCAGCGCCGCACCAAATTCAGCAGTGCCTCTACTTACAAAACTTGAGAGGGGCAGGTCACACAGCCAAGAGCCTGATTATCGGGCCTTCTCTGGTCCTCTTCCCTTCGGTTGAGAATGAGTGTGTACTATACCACAGGGGCAGGGAAGAGCTGGGACTGCTGCGAGTGCCCTTGGCCTGTAGTGAAGGTCCAGAGACCATGCTTCAGTGAGTAGCTGACAGTTTTCTGCATTTGGCAGAACCCTGCCGTGTACTGTGGCGTGAGACCAAGACAATAAACCATTCCTGTTATTATACCTCTGGCCTAGTGTGTGATCATACTGGGGGAGAGGTAATCGGTTCTACCGTGGGAGATCATCTTCAGTTCCCTGGAGCCTACAGCAGATGGAGGCGCTGCACTGCTAAAGAATTATGTGGGGTATGAACCCCAGAAGCCTAGTCCTGTGTCCCCACTACCATCAGCGGACGACTCAGCCCTCTTGTTACCAGCAGGTATCATGCACCACATATGTAGTAATGGCCAAATCTCCCACCGGGGTGGGGGGAAACAGTGATACACATGTATGAATCTTTAGATGGTAATTCCTACCTCACACTTTATTGAATACCATAGCTTGTGAATAGTTAATTTGGGCGAGATTTGCTGACTTGCATATCAAATTTGCATATGGCTCAGAATTCACAAGTCAAAATGAAATGACCATGAAAAAAAAACAATTATCGAACATTTTGGATAGTCGAGTACTGTTTTAAGAAATGTTTTTATGGGATATTGCCTGTTTTCACACGGAAACACCATTCTTGCTATTTAATTAAATGATCCCTAAGATTTTTAGCTTTTAATTTGTAATAATATGAAACAAACATTAAAAAATAGCAAAGACGTTACGTGACTAGTACTTATTTTATCACCAATGGACACTATCTTAAATACATTTGTAGGTCCTCAGTTAGGCCGCGTCCATAGTGTGTCCTCGCGTGCTGAGGTGTGCTGACGCAATGCCGCCTCAGCCGTCAGCGCAGCTTTTTCTTGTCCTTGCCTCCGAGACAAGGAGAGTACTCGCGAGGCTGGTGGGAAGCGGGGCAGGAGGTGGGACTCACGTGGCGCCGACGTCGCGTCATTGCACATACGTGGCGCGTACGTCAACGTCACGGCGCGTGACATCATTCAACACACACACAACAGCGTGGGTGCCGATAGAGGAAGTGTGAGAAAAGTACTGGAGTACCAGTGTTGGAATCAGAGCTGAAATTAAGTGGCTATTACAGCAATATTCGTGGAAATTACTGTTCGCATGTTTGGCTAGCATTGGTGGTATATTCCTTCCATAAATATTGTGTATTGAGGGCAAAGTGGGACTTGCACTTGAATAGTACTCATAGTATTCGTGCATCATGGAAATGGCAAACGAGTCAGTGAGTGGACTGTCCCAGAAGAGTTGGGGACAGGTCCCGATACCACCAAGGTGGGAACTGACAGCGTCCCCGAGGACCTGTTGGCCACCGTGAATCACCGCAGGGGTAAGGTGTCTACTCTTTCCCCCCTGCCAGGTGAAACCGAGACATTGTCCAGTGCTCGCTTCTCAGTGGAAGCCTCGCAAGTCCGTAGGGACAAGGACTGTGTAAAGGAAGATCCAGGGAGACTGGCCTCCTTTAAGCTCAAAAAGGAGCGCCCCATTCCTCAGGTGGTGGACCGCGGGAAAGGTCCTGGCCTCCTGGTCTACCGCATCCCTGCCGCGGATGACCGGGTAAAGGTCTGCTTCAGAGACACTGTGCTACTCCTTCCACCAGGGGGAGGAAGTAGCGAAGAGCCCGTAACTGTCGCTTTAGAGTGTGCTCTCCAAGAAATTTTTCTGGGGGAGGCTCACGGACGCAAAAGTGAGGTACCCCCACATGTTCAGTTCGGGGCACCCCACACATGGTCTCAGCCCGTCTCGGGTATTAATTGGTGTGAAGTGCATTGTAACCTGAGATGTAAATTCGACATGTGTTGTATATTCTGTGTACTGCATTTTCGTTATATAATGTTTGTGCCTGATTATACTTGCTATCCAAGCGAGCACGTTGGAGTTCCACCAGGGGGAGAGTGTAACCCTAGTCTCCAGCAGCTCCTTGAGACCCCCCTCCCCTGGAGCAGCTCGAGCGCGGGTGCCGAACCACCCGACGGCTGCTTCCAAGGGTGGGGGCTGGAGCAGGGAGCAGCGCGGCTTCTCCTGCCTGCGGCCGGTTGCCGGGGACACGATTGGGCCGTTGCTAAGGCCGCGATCGCATCTCTAAGGTCCCGGTGGCCGCAGAGCAGGGCGCCGCCATTGCGGAGAGACTCGCGCATGCGCAGTAGGTCCCCGGCGGCCCAGTTAGCTCGCGCATGCGCAGGGAGGCTGCGAGAGGCAGGGAAGAGTCGCGCGAGGGCAGAGACAGAGCAGGAAACAGTGAGGCGGCCATTAATAGTTTGCGCATGCGCAGGAGAAGCGCGCACGCGGCCCCAATGCTGTAGCAGCCTCCTGGGAACTACAACTCCCAGGAGGCATAGGGAGACAGGCACCAGGTGCCTCATAGCGGCCAATAGGGCTGGAGGATTCTCAGCCCGGGAGAATAGATACATTTCCCGGGCTTTGGTCACGTTAGTTGGAGCAGCGGAGCTGAAGGGGAAGGAAGGATGCAGGGAGTGAGTGCAGCTCCTGCATCCAGATAGGTACCCACACCCTCCAGGTAGGCCCCAACTCCCCACCAGGTTAGTGGGTAACTGATAAGGGACGGCCCTAGATAGGGAGGTCACCCTTAGTGTGTGTAAGGTGCAGGTTTGGCAGTGCCACAGCGTGTAGGGCTGTGCGCACTGGCAAATAGGCACAGCGTGCGAGCAGTGGATTAATTGCTGCGGGTTCCAGGTTGCTGTGTTGAGTGTTGCATGTGTCGCTGCATGTGCTGGGCGCAGTGTGTGCAGCGTGTGTGAATGTCTGCAGGCGGACGGTGAGAGCTGTGTGTCTGCTGCAGGCTGTTAGGAGTAGCGAGTAGCTAATTATAGGGAGGATTAGGGACTTGGGTAGCTAGGAGAGTGGGGCAGGTTATTAACCCCCGCAGGCCCTAGGAGTTTTCCCCAAGTCACCTCAGGTTGCGGTACATCAGGGACAGGCCCTAGGTTAGGGTTCCTGTCACGCTACTGCCCGTTAGAGAGATAGGGATTCAGCGGCGGTTGCTGTTCCCGGAAAGCGGTTGGACCCACGTTGGGGTCCACAGAGACTGTGTTCCCGCGGGGACCGCCCTAGCGGTCCACAAGTGCAGGAGTTCGGTTGGAGGAGTCGTCCTCGTCGATTGACCCTTTGAGAAGAGTGTTGCAGGCCCGAGCATCGGAGTGCTCGGAAGGTACCTCTGTATTATATGTGCACCAACAGGCCTATTAATTTAGTGACTGCGCAGTCACCCACGATCTCCGTAGGAGTACGGGACATTGGGTGGGGGTTACAGGACACTGGGTGGGAACACCAGACATTGGGCAGAAGGTGCTCCAGTATTGCATAAGGTTATGATGTTGTGTAATGTCTTATATGTTCATAAGTAAAGTCCTTAGTTATTATATAATCACTGTGAGTGTGGTTTCTGATTGGGTTCCTATGTAGGGTCATTCTACACTTCCCTAGAATCCTACATAGGTGGAGGCGCTGAAAGAAGATCCGTTCCAGAGGATTCACCCCAGGCTCTCACTAGCGGAGGCTCAGACTTCCTGTGAGCCTGCAGGTATACGCACCACACCGGTAACACTACATGTTCTACTCACCCACACTATATATGAGATTGGGTGGGGTGGAATACCCGTTACATATATATATATATATATAGTTGCATGATGAAGCCACTGTACAAATGAATGGGTGAAGGGTGGGTATCGGGCCAGTCTGGCTTAACCCCTTAATTACCTTTGCGGTTATTATCCGATAAGGTGTTTAAGGGATTAATTGATATCTGAATGTAATTGCAATGTATTGGCTTTGTATTGGCTATGTATTTAGTGGGCAACGAAAGACAAGGATGTTGCTGGCGACTGGGGCTTCTTATTGATGAGGTCTTTAGTACTTTATTTATTTTAATATGCTAGTTATGTGTTTAATAATGGGCAAATAATCTATTATCCCTATCTGGATAATAGTTTTTTTGCACATTATTGTACTGTAGGTGTTGGGGGGGGGGGAATGTATGTATTGAATGTATAGGCCAGGTTTATTTTTTTTAGATTCAGGGTTGGTTTCTTGGTTCTGTGTGAGACCTCTAGAGACCACCTGCGGTTTCCTCGGGTATCTCACGGGTATCAGGCTGGTGGTTCCACGGGTGACACCTGCGGGGATGAAGCGGTGGTCCCACATCCGTGGGGGCACCGCGGACCCATAGGTGCGGGGATGAAGCGGTGGTCCCACATCCGTGGGGGCACCGCGGACCCGTAGTGACCACTTGTGAGTTCCCCAGACCCCCGTGAGAACCACCCGAGGCCCCGCAGACACCTGTGGGTCTGACCCGGGGCTCCCAGACATCCACGGGCCTACCGTGGGAACCAAATTGTGGCCCACGGTGACCCAAGGAGACCACCTGGGGGCCATGGCACTTGGCGGGACCCACCAATAGGCCTCCAGAACCTGTGTGAAACAAGTTGCTGGTACCCTGTAGGTCTGTCAGGTGCCCCGCCAGCCCGCCGGGAACTCGCGGGGGGCTGCGGTATGAACTCTGTATGTAAAAGGATAAATCATGTATTTATGGGGGGGCACAGGGGATGGGTAATGTATTTAATAAATAGAATGATGCTTATTGTGGGGCTGTGTATTGTTTTTATTGTGGGTACTGGGGGTGGGGGGAGGGGGTATTGGCCCCAAGGGTATGTGGGTAGGCCTCCCTTGTGGGTAGTGGGTGAGGGTGGTTAGGCCTCACGGGGTAGGGGGTTAGTGTGGGAGGGTATGTAGGCATCTCGAGTGGTGGGTGAGTGTGGGTTAACCCCTTAATCACTGTAGCGGTTAATAACCACTATGGTGATTAAGGGGTTAGGGGACATTACATTGGATGTTTTCATTCTTGTGTCTGTTTTGCAGCAGCGGAGGGGGCATGGGCAGGATGAAGATGAGGATGGCCTTCATCGTGGCAGCCAGACATGGGTGAGTACTATATGTATTTAATGTATTGATTGGTGTTTATTTATTTAAAATGGGCACATTCACTATTGTCCATTTGTGGATAATAGTAATTGTGGCCATTACTATACTGTATGTGTTAGGGGGGGGGGTTATTTCTTTATAAGTATGTATGTGTTTTGACATTAATTTGGGGGGAGCACATAATTGGTACTGCAGGCCTGCGGGTAGCACCGAGGGCCCCCGCCGGCCTATAGTATCATTGATGTGCATATATGTGTATGTTAGGGGTTATAGGGGTTGTTGGGGTTATATATATATATATATATATATATATATATATCTATACATATATATCTATATATATTATTTATTTATATTCATTTATTTAGATATATTTATTTATTTATTTAGTGTGGGGCTGCTGTGTGTGATTATTTTTTATTGTGGGTAGCGAGTGTGGGTGAAGGGGGTATTAGCCATAACGGTGGTTGTTTAGGGCTTGCGGGTGGGTAGCGGGAGGGCTCAACCCCTTCATGACCGTAGCGGTATTAACTGCTACGGTCGTGAAGGGGTTAAGTGCACCCGCAACCCCCCCGCAAGCCCTAAACAAACAACAAGGGCCAAATACCCCCTTCACCCACCCCCGCTACCCACAATAAAGCTGGCACGGTGGGTTAACCCCTTCATTGCCTTAGCGGTTAGCCGCTAAGGTAATGAAGTGGGCTGTACATGCATTTTTCCTGCCTCGGATGCATGCCGGGTGGCTCCGGTGCTGGTATCAGCTCCGGAGACCCCCGGCATCAATCACAGACAGGAAAAAGGCCTGATTTTTTCTAAGTGTCGCCCTTGCCGATGCTTCTCCTCCACCAACTTGCCAACTTTAGTTGGCTGGACGAATTGCCGAAAAACTCTCAATTCTGGAGTGCCGATCAGCGAAAAGCTGATTGGGGCTACTTGAATTCAGCCGAGTTCAAAAAGTGCCGATAAGTGGCTTATCGCCACCCAGCTGCCGATAAGTTTTTATCGGCAACAAAAATTGCCCATTTTTCCCACTTATCGGCGCTTACTGAATCGGAAGGGCAAATTTGGTGAAAAAATGGCGATAAACAGCTTATCAGCGCTTACTGCATGAGGCCCTATATCGGTGTTGCTGTATGTGCGATTCCGTCATTATGTCGCTTCCAACTGTGTTTGTGTGTCTGTGTGTGTGTTATTAATTAATGATGTACCAGTATGTCACACGCCAATTACTAATGACCTTCCAATTTGTATATTTCACTCCCCAATATCTGAAATGAAAAAAATATGACCATGTTAATTAACGGTAAAAACTTTAATTCAAAACTGCAAATAAAACATCATAACAACAATTTTTAACAACTTTTAAATACAACATTTAAACTGTTAACATAAAACATTATTATTAGCACAAAAAATCAATAGATTGTTACTGTGAAGCCTCAAACTCTTCAACTGTCTCGTTTACCAGTTGTTGGAATTTTAGACGGAATCTCAATTTAGATTTTGTGTCTAAAGGCGTAATATAAGGTAGAAAGCTTTTTAAAAAATCCATATCATCACTACGGTTATTCATAAAATGGTGCATAAAGCCACATTTCTGTTGTTCTATCTCGACCATTTGACGTCTCAAGTGATTGCTCATCCTTGATTTCTTGGACACGGGTTCTGGTGACACCGCACGATCAGGTTCAGCAGCATCTTCCACAAACGGTGGAAACAGTTCAAGTCCCAAGGTGATCAACAGTCTCTCAGTCTTTGGGTGACCAGATGGGACTTCGTTCATTGGAAGTGGAACATGCAATGAGAAAAGAGATATTTAGTGCAACACAGCTATGACAGTTTACACAGACATAAAATCACAGACTGGCTGACACTAATAACAAGACAGACAGACACGACAGGACAGAAAAACAAAGCAGAGCTAGTAATAAAAGTGAGTTTAATATAACTAGATTAAATAAAATGTTGGACAAAATCTGGAACACCGCTGCGGTTGGTTAAAACCTGAGTAACACTCACAGGACGGCAGATGGTTTAAAGCAGTAAACTGGTGTGGACTGTTCTCCACGTGTAGAGGGTCCGCAGGGTGCCCTGGAAGCCGTGCGATCCTTCTATGTCTCCGAGTGGACAAAAACCGGAAATGGCGTCTCCGTTGTGTGCCGGAACTGATGGTGACGTCACCGGATGTGGCGTCAGAACCCGGCAAATCTTCAACGAAGCCAAGGGAGCAGTAACACTCGCTTTTCTGCCCCTCACAGCACTGGACCACAACACCGCAACACTCAGCACTTGTACTGCTTGTCCTCCAAGGATGTCCAAACAGTATAAAATGGCCCTACGTGTTTCGTGTGTCTACACACACTTCCTCAGGGGGTAAAAGTGGTGGCAGTGATGCCTGGTATAAATACTCCCACCTTTGCTCCGATTGGAATGTCACTCAAGGCAGTCTGAAGGATATACCAATTAGCACATATGAAATCACTGACACCTGATTAGCTTTGCATTACATGTAACAATAATAACTTAACACAACACTTGACATAAAAAACAAATATAAAACATATATATCATAGCTCATAGCAGCACATATATCAGTAACATTTAGCAATTAACATTTAGATGGTATGATATAATATCCTCCACTTTTGGATGGTAAAGAGGGATAATAAGGCAAAAACGTAATACATTTTCACAGAAACGCTCCTAGCTCAAAGTCTATATTTAACCCTCTCGGGGATAGTGTTTTAAGCTCATATATCCAGTATGCCTCACGCATACTGGATCTTTGTAATCTATTACCACCTCTTGGGCTAGCTGGAATAACCTCAATGGCCTGACATTTGAGACCATTAGGATTTCTGTTATGGTCTGTGAGGAAATGGTGGGATACGCTATGAGTTATCAATCCCCTTTTTATATTGTATATGTGTTCATATACTCTCCTTTGATATGTCCTTCCGGTCCTTCCCACATATTGCAGGCCGCAAGGACATTGGAGTAGATATATGACATAACACATATGGCAATTAATATGTGACTTGATGGGATATTCCCTCTGTGTAACGTTTGATTTAAATCCTTTGGCATTACTACTGTATGCGCAAGCCAAACACTTTGAACATTTAAAAAAACCTTTATCTATCTTGATACTGTTTTGTTTCAGATGGATGAGTGGACAGCTGGGGGCTAATCTAGATTTTAAATGTGGCGCCCTGGTAAATATAATTTGTGGTTTCATAGGAAGAATTTCAGCTAATATATTGTCCCTTAGGAGAATTGGCCAATGTTTATTGATTATCTTTTTGATCCTTGGTGCCATTCCATTATATTGTGTAATGAATGGCACCTTTTCAAAGAATTTATTTTTTAGATCTTTCTTCTTATATATAAGAAGATCCTCTCTCTTCAGATTTGTGACCTGTTCTATCACTCCATCCAAAAGATGCTCAGTGTAATTTCTACTGAGGAACTTGCACTTCAGTTCCTCGGCCTGGGACGCAAAGTCCCCAATATCAGAGCAGTTCCGTCTCAGGCGGAGGAACTGACCCCTAGGGATATTTTTTATCCACAATGGATCATGTGAACTACCTGCTCTCAAATAAGTATTAGCCTGCACTGGCTTGAAGTATGTTTTAGTGTGAAGAGTGTGATTGGTGACATAAATATGCAAATCTAAAAAATCAATATACTCTGTGCTAAAATTAAATGTGAACTGTAAATTTTTATCATTGCTATTTAAATATGTAAAAAAGTGTTGTAATTTTGTATCACCGCCGGACCAGATGAATATTACGTTTTGTAGGCAGATTAACACACAAAAAGGCTGAACTAGCACTTCTATTGGCCCGAAAAGCCTCACTATACTTCCCTGCTGCTGTGAAAGCCTCTATGCAGGGATGGAACTTCCATTGGTGCTGCAAGTGGAAAAGCACTGAGGCCCCGCGACCTGTCTCCGGGATTGTCCACGTTGTGGGTCACTGCCAGTCTCCTGGGTTGTCTATGTGGTAGGCCGCCCTAAAAATTCTGAGGCACAATTTTTCAGTGCCAATCTCCACCAAGTACTGAAAAGTTGCACCCCAGAAATTCTTGCGGCACACATCCTGACACATGAATGGACAGAGCATGTAGGGGCAGGCCCACAAATATTCCTATTCACTTACTAGTTCGGCATACATGCATCCAATATGGCAAGAGTAATGAGGGCATAGGGAGCCAGAGGCAAGTGGCATGCTACCGGTACCCTACTGCCCAGCGTGAGGCCCTGTACAATGGAACCGGTAGCACCTGCCAAAAGCTAGCTCTAAGAACATATAAAGGTAGAGCTTATAGGAACAGTCTGCAAGCATCATTGTTATTTTTTCATAAATCCAGGTCTAGAAATAATGCAGAGAAGACATCTTAATTAACACAGACACCTATGTGGAATATACAGTAAAGGAGCAATTCCACATAGCCGACCAAACCAACCTTTTGCAAATGTAACACATGTTCCACCTCCTCTGGAAGATTCACTGCATTACTAACGTGTGTGGTGGGGTACCTGTTACGCTCCAGGAAATACTGAGTCGTCTGCATGATGGGATCGAGACAAGGACCGGCTTATGGTGATCTCTGAGTTCTCTTGTTGGTACTTCAGCGCCTCCAGCTGTGATGGGCTCCCGGGTTTTAGGACATCATCTCCCAACACAATACCTCTTATCCCTCCTGCCCAGGAACTGACACCCAAGGTATATTGAACAAGGGTTTATTGTGCATCACTGCAGCTGTTCATTGCAGCAGAGTAGATTCTCCAAAGTCCCAGACTTCTGGAGGGTGCATACCCTGGTAGTAGGGGGTCTTGAGTCTTGGTGTTCCCCAGGCCTAAGCCTGGGGCAGGCATGCTTCCCCCGATGGGGAAGACTGATAGTCTTGCTCTGGGAGGAGAAGAGAGCACAAAGGCTAACTAAATTTGATACTCCCACTTGGAAGTCTCTGGAAGGGGCGGGCTCAAGGACTGTACCTATCCCTGATAGGCTTACACAGGCCATGAGTCAACACCTTACTTCCATCACTTACATGAAAAAAAAAATCAGTATAATTTGAAATCAGCTAAATCTCCCCATGGATTGTTTTATTTTCTTTCATTCTCATGTGAAACTTGGGTGCTCTGGAGCAGGACCACGCTATTCTTCCTTCCTGTAGATATCCATGTTGAAACGTATGGTCCTCCTCCAAACCCTGTAAACCCAATAGGCATTAGGCTAAGCTGCAGATTAGTGGGGTGAATGCTGTGTTTCATAGCAATGTTCCTATTTAATGATTTGCCGGTTTGACATTTGGGTCCAATTATATTTTCCTTGACAAATGTCACAGCCAACCCCAGGATTAATTATAGGGGAACCTTGATGGCTTATACCTTGGTCCATTGTTCCATGAAAAATGAACAAATTTAACACAATTCCAATTGAACAAAACAGGGGGATCTAAAAAGAACAGTCTTCAAAGTAAACAGGTTCAATTATATCTCAGCAAATGCCCTTTTAATATAGTACTTTAGTATAATGAAAGTTCTTGCAGTGCTTAAGCAGAAGATTACAAATCAACATACTATAAAATAATTACCCCTGAGGAAGAAAGTCTTACTTTCGAAATGCGTAGGGTGTTACTGAGAGGTCTGAGAGGTCTCCCACACTCAGTGGTGAACACTGTCCCCCTTGGAATTAATAACTGCTACCTGCGGGCTGCTGTATCTTTGGCGCATATCCATCCGCATTTGAATCTGCTCCGGTTGGCGCGCTTTCAGCGGCAAGGCAGGAGGTGTCTACAGCGGTCAGCTTCCACGCCAGCATCACGTGTCCACGGCGGACAGAGGCGGAGGTCACAGAGACGGAGACTCCACGTGTGAGCCCAGGAGTTTGCTACAGCAGCGGCCATCCACAAGAGGGGATACTCTTTAACAATATCCATTGCCTGATACCATCTTACGTTTGGTAAGCAGGAACCCCCACTTGAGTTGGAGTATCCTACCAGATCCTTATATATGTTTTTATGTATTTTTATGTATTTTTAATCATATACCTTATTAAATGTGTTTGTAATTTGTCACCTGTTGTTCTCAGCGTCTGTCTCATGTTGCATGTTTATATGTGTGTTTAACAATATTACACTATGTTTTGATTTTCTTTCCTTACATGTGTACCCACCACGTGTGGAGCATCAATACCAAAGGGAGAATATCCACGACACTGGTTGTATAAATTTATTTGATTTGTTATCATATATATGGTATATCACTAGTGCAGAGCGCCATAGATATAATTTGTTGCCTTTTAATATAGTACTTTAGTATAATGAAAGTTCTTGCAGTGCTTAAGCAGAAGATTACAAATCAACATACTATAAAATAAGACCAAAGAGTTTATGAAACAAAAGGAAATAAAACAGAAAACTCAAACATTACCAAATGTAGATTGGTGAACAAGTACCTGAAATGCCTTGTAATAGGCTCTCCCAGGGGATCATGAGGAGAAAATGTCACACACACACCCCTGATAAATAAAATGTGTGGGTCTCAGACTTTAATCTTTATACCCAACTCCTCTTTGATTTGCTCATGATCTAGGATCCGAGTGCAGAAGTACTGTTCAAAAGGACAACACTGTGACGCCACCTCAGGACCATCAGCGATACCAGAGGGGACGGGTGCAGTGAGAGAGTTCACATCGTCGAGCACCATACACTGTTATGTGTTAAATGCTTTTTATTATTGCACACATTGTGAGTGTTCTTTTCACCTAATGTGTGAGTCTCAGACTTTAATCTTTATAACCAACTCCTCTTTGATCTGCACTCGGATCCTAGATCATGAGCAAAAGTACTATTCAAAATGACAACATTTTGGGATACACCCAACACCTTAATCAGTTCCCACAAGTGGCCTCCATAGCATTATTTGTATTGTAATGTATTGTATTTGTATTGTATTACATTTATAATGTCTTAATGCTTTCTTCAAATTGTTTTCAATGATGATCCCAGGTTGTAAAACTGAAAATTGCTGGGGAAGGGTGACAGGTGATTGTCAGGATATGCCCCTACAAGTCATGACAATCACTTGTCACCCTTTCCCAGCAATTTTCAATTTTACAACCTGTGATCATCATAGAGGACAATTACAATATTTTTTTTAAATTTAATTTGAGATTATAAAGTAATAACTCATTCCAAGTAACTGCCAGGTTAATTTTACCAGTGGCATATTAGTTCGCATAACCTCCCAGTTGTAGACACGTACATTGTAACAGGCTTCCTTGGAAGCTTGAGGGTAACACGGATTACCTGCTACTTGCCACAGTGGTGTCATATCAAGTACTGCCCTATGAGGACCGATTATAGTCAAAGTTCACAGATGTGTAAGTGACATTACTAAATGCTGCAGAAAGCTAATAATATGTACAAATTGCAACTTTTACAACGGTCTTTGAAGTTGTACCTGGGAAGGTGCCGCCAGTTACGTCCTGGTTGTCCAAATGCTTGCGCCACTCCGGCCAATAGGAAGCCATCACGGCTTTCTATTGGCCTGTGTAACTAGGTAGATTTAAATACTATTTTGTTGCCACGAGCAGGGATGCTACTAGCATCACCTCCCCCAGAACGTATCTTGGGAACCAGGGAATCCCTGGAACCGAAATTAAAGTGGTTTTAGCTCGGGAGTCGTTTCATTCCTATCTACACAGTGTTCAGAGAAAAAGGGACCCATTTCACTTTTCAGCATATTTGATGTATTTCTTGCTCAATTCCTGTGAAAATGTACAAAATTGTAGGTCCGTTATGTAGATTAACACTATATATGAAGCACAGTCATAACTCTGTGCCCAGGACATACTTTAAAATGAGATGTAACTCTCAATGTATTACTTCCTGGTAAAACATTTAATAAATAAATAAACAATGATGTTAACTACAAAAAGAAACAGGACTGTTACCAGCCCAGAGTTCCGGAGCTCATATGAACAGCACATTCGTTCAGCTAGAGACCCAATGTAAGATATAAAGAAGTCATTCCTCACCCCCTGTTGATGATGTACAACAATAAAAGTCTGATATCTGTGGCAACTGGCTAGTTTATTAGAAGCACAATCATGTCGCCATCCTTACGATTTACCGACCGGAGACCGATGGCAGCGGAGGGAGGAGAAGGGAGGGGAGAGCAAAAGCAGCCCCACCACTCAGACACAGCAGTCCCTGCCATGTAGAGCGCTAACCCCTTGCGTGGGTGTAATCGCAGATTTTCCAGGTTATGATGACACCGCGCAACTCCGGTGTAGCTCCACGTGCATCAGCTGTTTAACCGCAGTGGCGGGAAGATAATTGCTGAAACCGGAGGGCGGTCAATCCGGCGTCTGTACAGCCAAGTTCCCGGCTGGACTGGCTGTTTCACTTGCAGGAATCAGGAACACGTAAATCCATAATACTTGTCTGTGTGTCTCTAGCAGAGCGTGCATCCAAGTACATAGCAACCAGCAAAAGTTATTCCAAAATAGAAAATCAGAAGCACAGCTAGAACACAGGTGTAGGACAGAGGGCCAATATCAAACATTTATTGAGTTAAAAACATATAGACCAAAGTCCTGACAGATCCTCTAACATGTTTCCCGCACAGGGCGCTCTGTCCTAGCGGTACCCCTTTGTTCTAGCTGTGCTTCGGATTTTCTATTTTGGAACAACTTTTAATGATGTTAAGTAAATTGATGTCACTGTATCACTGTATGTCAACAGGTACCAGATACACTGGTTCATGTTCATTAAACGAAAAATACAGTAGGAGTTTTTCATTTGTAGCTCGTAAAGGTGTTAACTGCTCTAATATAATCTGGAAAAACAAAAGATAATCGGGACCAGCCACTTGGGATGCCCCAGAAGGGGTCTAAAGTAGAAAAAATAACAGAATGGGCGCTAAAACAATTAGTCCAGTCAAGGAATAAAGATCATGAGCAAAAGGGAGTTAAGCCCACCAAACATGAGAAAAAAATCAAAAGATAGCAAAAAAGGTAATTTAACGACTACAAAAAGTCATGGTAGCATCCGGATTTTTAACTTTTTTAGTCCCTTTATTAGAATAATGTGTAACAATAAATTTGTCACTTTAATTAACATTGGTTTTGTTCCAAATAAAATGAACAGAATTGCATTTAAATGATATGTATGTCCTTGGCGTGTGGATTGGCTCTAGCAGTTGTCTCAATAGTATAGATTGTTTAGTGCACACTGGTCTTTCTTTCACAGCTTGTACAGTAGTCTACTGCATATTGGTTAGAAAACAGAAGAAGATACATAGCATAATAACATTTATTAAAGTTTTAAAAAGAAAAATGTGACTTGGCACTCACAAACAATTCTTTAAAATCAGGCATTCGAATGAAATGCTGTCCAGCACAATTGTGTTTTTTATGACACTGCCGTCCTCCTCACGCAATGTGTACAATCCCCAACAGTCCTTGGGGTCGTACGCTCCCTGTGGCTACCTGACTTTCCTCCCAGAGTCATCACCCCCGAGGAAGCGAAATCGCGACATAAGTTGGGTTGACTATGTACGAGCCACCGTAGTCACTCAATCTTGGCACCGCATTCGGAAGGGCCAGCTCCATACCGGCACAGCTGGATAGACTTCACCGGAGATGCGCAACTACTGGAGCGGACCTCCGTACAGCCTGCATCTTTGAGAGAAAACCAAGGAGCCACAGGGAGCGTACGACCCTGTAGGCGTGAGTCTGCCTTACCCCAAGGACTATAGGGGATACATTGCGTGTGGAGGACCGCAGCATCATTAAAAACACAAGATGAGCAAACACTATTGTGCTGGACAGCATTTCATTCGAATGCCTGATTTTAAAGAATTGTTTGTGAGTGCCAAGTCACATTTTTCTTTTTAAAACTTTAATAAATGTTATTATGCTATGTATCTTCTTCTGTTTTCTAACCAAGATGCAGTAGACTACTGCGCCAACTGTGAAAGAAAGACCAGTGTGCACTAAACCATCTATACTATAAAGACTAGAGCAAATCCACGTGCCAAAGACTTCCACCTTTCACCGTTCCATTCATTTTTGGAGGGGATGTGGAAATCCCTTCTCCTAGGACTTAGGTAGCAGGACTAGAATGTGTTCATTTGGTTCTTTGCATTGTTATTGTATTATTATATATATATATATATTTATATCTGTGATATTTGGGGATCTTTGCATCGATATTGGCTATATGTATACCGATATATTTTGGAGTATTAGCTCTTTCTTTTTCTTTCCAATTTAAATTATATGTGCCTTGTTTCCTTTTTCCACCATTGAAGTTATTTATAGTACAATTTTTTTTTCCTGGATGATATATTTTATTGGACTAAACTATGGTACAGTAGTCAAGATCTAGATAGCATTGAGATTTGGCAGGTATATTATTTATGCAATATTGCCTCCTTGTGGCAGAACAAGGGCAGTTTTCAATTTCTTAATGCTTTCTTCAAATGCAATGCAAATTTATCACTGGCATTTAACCAATTTCAAATTGATGGTAATACTCAGATTTACCACCCTGATCAGACCAATAAACCTAACCTATGTTGTTTTGTAGTAAACATGTATTTTGTGTATTTACCAGGGTCTTTGAATATAATATGTTGGGAAGCATTGTGCTACAGATAACTTCTCGCATTGAGGAATCAATGAGGTGATGTACAGATGTAGCCAAACTTACTGTCCCCGTGACCGCGGCGGGGGTGTGAGATTACAGCCGCGTGAGCACTTTGTTCACTGCGGCTCGGCCACGGTCAGCAGGCGGAATTATTTGTGGAGTTATTTATGTAATTACACTTCAGTATGTGTCCAGTAGATGGCGAACTGAATATCTTCGCCTAGGTTTCACAGTAAGGCTGCGCTTATAGTGCCGGGCGACGCGACGTCGCCTGAAAACAAAAGCATTGCCGCCGTCGCAAGCGCTTATAGTAAGCGCGACGGCAGCGACCAAAAATTTGGAAGCCGATAAAATTAGATTTTTCAGAGGCTGTCGCCACGTGACTGCCTCTGAACCAATCAATGGCCAGGTCGCCAGCGACGTCGCCGAAAGTTAAATTATAACTTTTGCGGGTGGCGACGGCGACGGGTGACGTCAGCCGTCTCGTCGCTCGCATGCACTATAAGCGCAGCCTAAGGGGTAAGGGTAATTGCCAATAAATGCCAGGGATTTACACTTGTTTTTTTGGGGTACCGAAAACAATCTTACTCCAACTGTATACTTCAATAGTGTTCACAAACCAGAGCTATGTAACGTGCATTTGTTCAGTCTCAATATTTCCCACTGTCTTGAGGTAGACAGTATGAATTATTTGACGTATTATAAGCAGTGGATTACATTAGTACATGCAAATATTTGCACTGGTAATACACGCACGTACTGTACCTCTTTCTGAGGTAGGAAAGGAAGGACATATTCACAGTCAGACATACGGTACAAGAGCCTATCAGGTTTTGATGTGGTGACAAACGTCCCCAAACTAGTGAGCCATCAGACAGTTAATCCTTAACTTAGTCAAGAGGAGACATGATGTAAGTTATCTGTGCCCTTTAGGATGGGGTCATGCAGGTACAGAACTTAATGTTTACTACAAAACTCAGACTACAGGTACTGTACAATGAACAGGGGTTGGGAACCCTCTGATCAAAAATCAGCCCCCCTTCCTGAATAGGTTTTTGTTTAATCTGGTACAAACCTAATTTTGCCATATATGATTCACCTAAGAACCCCTCTGAACAAAAATCAACCCGCTTGTTTTTTGTTTCATCTGGTATGTTAGGGGTTGGGGGTTAGTGTGATGTTATCTTAAATTGTCTGCCAATTGTCCCACTCTGTAAGGCAATTAGGCAGTTTTATTGGATGAGTCAATTGACTGTTTAGGAGTATAAATCTGCAGATATCTTGGGGGAAGCACAGCTAGGGGGTTAGCACTGCATTTCAAGTGGGCACATTTCAGGGACTGAAAGCCCCTGAATAGCGGATAGCCGCTATGGTAATGAAGCTGCTTTAATGTATTTTTAATAATAGTGTGAAGGAGCAGGGGGTCCCCTGAGCTGAACCGCATTGATTTCTGCCTCAGAGACCCCCTGCTTCCCGAGTTACAGGCCCCGGTAAGGGTCATCGTGTGCCAGTGTCGCCGCCATCTTTATAGCGTCCAAGATGCGACGTGGGCTCTATAAAAATGGCGTCCACACTGGCACCGATGCCCCAAACCGGGGCCTGTAACTCGGAAAGCAGGGGGTCTCTGAGGCAGAAATCAATGCGGTTCAGCTCAGGAGATCCCCTGCTCCCGCACACTATTAAAATTTACAATAATGCAGCTTCATTACCTTAGCGGATAGCCGCTAAGGCAATGAAGGGGTTAAGGCACATTAGCATGCCCCCTAACACATACAGTACTGTAATGGGCAAAATTACTATTATCCACATATGGATAATAATGCATTTGCCCATTTTAAATACATATAAATTACAATAAATACAGTCAATATATATGACACTTACCTTTTACAGGCACCCACGATAAAGGCCGTCTTCATCCTCATCGTCATCCTGCCCATGCCCCCTCCGATGCTGCAAGACATACACAAGAATAAAAACATCCAATGTAATGTCCCCTAACCCCCTAAACACCATAGTGGTTATTAACCGCTACAGTCATTAAGGGGTTAACCCACCCTCACCCACCACTCGGGAGGCCTACATACCCTCCCCCACTAACCCCCCACCCTGTGAGGCCTAACCACTCTCACCCACTACCCAGCAGGGAGGCCTACCCACATACCCTTGGGGTCAATACCCCCTCCCTCCACCCCCAGTACCCACAATAAAAACAATACACTGCCCCACAATAAACATCATTCTATTTATTAAATACATAACCCACCCCCTGTGCCCCCCCCATAAATACATGATTTATTCTTTTACATACAGGGTTCATACCCCAGGCCCACGTGAGTCCCCGGTGGGCCTGACGGGTCACCTCACAGGTTACCAGCAACTTGTTTCACACAGGGTCTGGAGGCCTGTTGGTGGGTCCCGCCAGGTGCCATGGCCCACCAGGTGGTCTCTGCGGGTCACCGTGGGCCTCAATTGGGTCCCCACGGTAGGCTCGTGGATGTCTGGGGGCCCCGGGTCAGACCCACAGGTGTCTGAGGGGCCTCGGGTGGTTCCCACGGGGGTCTGGGGACCCACGGGTGGGCATTACGGGTCCGCGGTGCCCCCACAGATGTGGGGCCACCGGTTCTTCCCCGCGCACTACGGGTCCGCGGTGCCCCCACAGATGTGTGGCCACCGGTTCTTCCCCGCAGGTGTCCCCCGTGGACCATGCAGCCTGGTACCCGTGAGAAGCCCGAGGATACCTCAGGTGGTCTCCAGAGTCTCTCGCAGACCAAAGGAACAAACCCTGTATGTAAAAAAAATAAACCGGACCTATACATTAAATACATACATGCACCACCCTACCCCCAACACATACAGTACAATAATGTGCAAAATAACTTTTATCCAGATATGGATAATATATTATGTGCCCATTATGAAACACATAAAACATGCATAAATTAAAACATGAATTCTTAATCTTAAAATCACCACATTGCATGTTAAAATAAATCCAGAAGCAATTGTAAATATAAACCAACAAACCAGCAGCTACACAAATGTATATGAAATGTCACACAATTGCATTGAGTGTGTACATGATGCAATTAATCTGTGCATCATGTAACACTATGCAAAATATATGTAACAATAAAATACACTATGAACAATGTCCCCTAACCACCAATGCCATCATGAAAATCAAATAGAAACTAAGCAATATCAATACAATTAGCAATCAATGAATCCATTTCCTCAAACAATTACAATACAATACAAATCAATTATACAATTCCCTATTCAATTCCTACAGCCAAACCATTGCCAAAAGAATTCTAATTAAAAGTAACCACCATCATTCTAATCTAACTACCAGAAATAAGCCATTACAAAAAACCTGTAACTAAATACAAATTACATTATTCACAACAATGACAAAATAAAGCTGATAAATACATTAGCCATACATGAAAAGAACATAAACATTAGCAAAACAATCAATTATTATCCCTGTATGTCTATCCATATAGATAGATATACATAAAATACAGGGGCAATAATAGAGCATAAAATACAATGCATTTACATAAAAAAAATCACATAGAATACACCCATTCAGTGTCCGTGAATGTATGTATATACATAGATACATTCACGGGCATTAAACGTAGTAGACCATGTGACACAGGCTTGGGGGAGAACGGATGTGACGTCATTGAAAGCCTGTCACATGGTACTAGAGCCAATCAGAGTTGGGATGTATGTATGGTGATTAAGGGGTTAGGGGACATTACATTGGCAATTCTGATTGTTGTGCATAGTTTGCAGCACCGGAGGGGCATGGGCAGGATGAAGATGAGGATGAAGACGGCCTTCATTGTTGGTGCCTGTAAAAGGTAAGTGTAATATGTTTTTACTGTATTTATCGTAATTTATATGTATTTAAAATGGGCAAATGCATTATTATCCATATGTGGATAATAGTAATTTTGCCCATTACTGTATAGTATGTGTTAGGGGGTGTATTTAGTTATAAATATTGTTTATTATTTTTGGAGGTGCAACATTGGTACCGCGGGGACCCCGGACTCCCGCAGGGACCCCCGCACTCCCGCGGGGAACCCCGCTTGGTGAGCCGGGGACCCCCAGACCCCTGCAGGGTCAGCCAGGGACACCCGCGTGACCCCCGGGCTCCCTCGGGGACCCCCGCCGGCCTGTTGTATGGGTTTTGCGCATGCAAAAATGAAAAGCAATAATTTTTTCTAAGTCCTGCTTTTTTTGCGTCTACTCTGACCTGACGTGTTCTGATCAACACAACTTTTGCGTCCGCTAAGGTTGCGTTGCTTAGTGCATCCCGCTTAAGGGCAGAATTTAACGCAAACAGGGTTACGAACGAGCAAAGTTGGACTTAGAAAAAATTCCGGAAAAAAGTCAGTTTTATAGCGCAAAGTGCTTGTTTGCGTTGCTTAGTGCATCGGGTTGAGCGCAACATCACGTTCTAAGAGCACTTTGCGCTCTAAAAGTGACTTATCGGAGCTTAGTGCATGACCCCCTCTGTCTAGTAAAAAATTAAGGGTAATACTGGACATGTATGTGCCCAGTATTACCTCTCTGGAGGCTTTGGGGGCCGTGGGAGATTTCCCTGAGCAGGGAGAGAGCAGGGCTGTTGCTAGGAGGCTGGGCAGCTTCTTCCATCCAGACTGGGTGCATTATGCAGCAGCAGCCAATCAGTAGGAGGTGTCAGGAGCCTGGAGGTGGGGCCAAGGAGAGGAGAAATCAGTATGGTGCAGATAGCGGTGAGAGGTGTGTGCGTGCGTCTCACCAATGTGTCCAGTATTTTTGGAGAAGCCACCTGGCAACCCTATGCACAGGCCAGATGGACACACTGCAGCCTCATACTAAGTAATGACTTTAGCTAACTCTCAGCTTTCAACTGCCATTACACTGCTCTCTCACTTTGCTTCTAGTTCATACACTTTTCCCATAAACCCTCTTGTTTAATTTCCTATTTTCTATTGTCATCCAAATCACTTGACAGCTACCATCTCTTTCTGCTTCTTACATAACACCCCATCACACCAAACACTAAAGGAAAATGGGGGGGAGGCTGTTGATGGGGGGGCTGTTGATGGGGGGAGGAGCTGTTGAAGGGGTGGGGGAGCTGTTGATGGGGGGGAGCTGTTGATGGGGGGGAGCTGTTGATGGGGGGGAGCTGTTGATGGGGGGGAGCTGTTGATGGGGCGGAGCTGTTGATGGGGCGGAGCTGTTGATGGGGCAGAGCTGTTGATGAGGCGGAGCTGTTGATCGGGGGCGCTGATGATGGTGATGAGGAGGAGGAGGGGGAGAGATGATGAGGAGGGGTGATGAGAGAGAGAATCAGGGAGAGGATGTGAGAGGGAGAAACAAATTACAGACCGCATTAATATTAATGGGGCCCTGAATTTTTTTTGCCCGGGGCCCCGCCCATGTCTAGCTACGCCACTGACATGGCCTGTTCATTTCTAACTCACTCAACCTTCTAGCCATCACAGAAACCTGGCTCACCCTATCAAACACCGCCTCTCCTGCAGCACTCTCCTATGGTGGTCTCTTGCTCAGCCTCACCTGCAGACCAGGTAATAGACAGGTTGGAGGAGTTGTATACTACTTTCTGCATGCTGCACATTTGATGTCATACCCCCATTTCCCTCACTCTGCTTCTCATCCTTCAAAGTCCACGCTGTCCGTCTCTTTTCGTCCCTGGACCTACATCCCAATTTCTTGCCAACTTTGCAGCATGGCTTCCTCACTTGCTCTCTTCTGTCACACTTACTGTAATACTGGGAGACTTTAACATTCTTATTGACATTCCAACAGCCACCTCAGCTGCCCATCTTATCTCTCTAACATCCTCCTATTGTCTCTCCCAGTGGCCCACCTCTCCTACTTATTACAATAGCTACTGTCTTGCTCTGTCTCTAGTCCCTCTAATACCGTCACACTTGTGCTCTCCTCACAAGCGCAGGGAAAAAGGGAAGGACCCGTTAGCGAGGTGGGGAGGCCGCAGGGGATACGAAGGGAGTAAGTTGCCGCGCAGCTTGGGATCGGCGCACGTAGTCACGTGACCGTGCCGCACGCATAAGAATGCGCGATGCGTCCGGAGGTGCGGTACCTACTCAGAGACACGAGTGATCCAGCTGCATGTGCGAGCATGCTCTGACAGCAGAGCGGGAGTTTGCGCGTTCTCAGGCACCAACGCGGGGGTTGTGGGAGGCCAACGCTTCAGCACGGGAGTCTGGACACAGAAACCAGGAACATGGAACATGGGCATGGAATCCAGAGCACAAGGTAACATCCAGAGAAGGATTGCTTCTTGGAGAACGTCCAGCCTCCTTAAAGGCATAGTGCCAGAAACAGCAAGGTGCAGCGAATCTAAACATAACATAAGGGTTCTTAGTCTAATCCATTGGCCAAGGAATTATAAGCCTGCTTCCACGACAAGGTGAACCCTACTAAGCAGGTACCTACACTACCCGACGGTAAACTACTGTTACCTTAGTAGTATATGAGTGACTGTCTCAGTCTTCTGGAATCCAAAGGAGAGTAAAGGTCCCAAGGAGGTCCAGGCAGGAACAGCGTGCGATGGGTACTAGCAGGCACCAGGGCAGGCAGCAAAAGACTAAATGCAAAGAGAAAGTCAAAAAGAGGCTTACTTCCTGTCAGGAGGAAGAGGGCAGGATTTGCCAGAAAGCAAGATGGCGTTGCTTGCGTCGGAATCCTTAAAGACACAGGATCTTGACTCGCAGCTAGAGGGCGGCGATCAGAAGTAAACAGGTAAGGAAGGAACACGCCGCAGGGGGCGTGATCCACGCATCGTTACAAATACACATTTTCCTCTCTCAGATCCTCACCTCCTAACCTTTAACCTTAGTCTACCCTATGCACCTCCCACAACACCTTATTCTACATGCACATACAGAAACCTACATACCCCTCTAATTTTCAACATCTCTACAATCTCTCCTCTCTCCAATCTCTACCTTTTCCTGTCCCAACCTAGCAACTTCTCTATACAACAGCATACTCTCATCAGCCTTAGACAAAACTGCTCGCACCACCACACGTTTCCCCCGAAATCCAAGCCATAACCGTAGCACACACCTTTTACCCGCTACCTCCAAATGTGCTCACACACTGCAGAACGTTTCTGGAGGAAAAGCATCTCAGCCCTCATCCACAAATACTTATCTAAACACCCCTATGTTCTGCCGACAACATCCGCCTTTACCCCCACCTTATTACCTCTTCACACTTGTGCTGCCCCCGCTCTCTGGAATTCCCTACCACGTATCATCAGACTCTCTCCCAGCTTTCAGGTGGTTAAAAACACCATGAAAACTCACCTTTTCAAGGAAGCCTGCTCGCCTTACTTCTAATATGCAACTTCCCTCCCCCTCCAACGCATTGGGGCCAGCTGTTTGGCTGGACCAATCTCCACCCTATGCAACATCCCCCCCCCCCCCCAAAAAAAAGCAAAACAAACAAAAAAACCTTAATGACTTCAGCTGTCAGACTAGGCCATATTCTAACCTGAGCCACACCTTATCCTACAATTAACAGCCACATTACCTTCTTCTTCCAACATTGCCCTTCATTCCCTCTATATTGCAAACTCTCACGAGCAGGGCCCTCATTATCTTTTTGTATCTGTTTGTGCATGTTTATCCTCACTTGTATGTAACTGTTCATGTTTTTGTTATATACATGTAAGGGGGTCACTCCCGGTTCCCCTGATCTTCCCTTGCCCCCTGCCTTACCCCTGTGGCAGTGGGGGAAGGGAACGGCGACTTCTCCCGGTTGGCGCCGCCATCTTGGCCGGCGCCGTCGGAGTCCTGGTACTCACGCATGCGCAAAGGCGTGTGCATGCGTGGGCGACATCGGGAGCCATCTTGGAGGTGGCGGGAGGCTCCAGAGCACCTCCACTGGCGGGCGCCGCGTTGGGGATGCTCACGCATGCACGAAGGGTTGCTCATGCGCAGATAGCCGCGGCGGCCATCTTAGTACCAGTAGGAGAGGAGCGGAACAGCGCGCGCAGCGCAGCGGGCTCCAAAATTTTACGCAGGCACAGAGAGGCATTGCGGCGGCCATTACAGGTAGCGCAGGCGTAGAAACAGAGGCGTAGGCAGCCACCTCTTCCACAGTTCTGCAGTACCCGGTTGCAGGAGAGCCGGGCAGGTATTATCCAAGTCACCAAGTACAACACCTATACACTTCATCTTAGTGGGCAGCGCTGTCCCACACGTGGGTGGGGTTGCGGGACTCTTGGGACTTTTGGGTACAAGGACTTTGGGAATACAGTGTGGGGTTAAGGCCCTGCGAGGTGTGTTCATAGTTGTGCTTAGTAGTGTTACAGGGTGATACTGATGTTATGTACTGTTGATGTCATATGGTTGATGCATGTGTATTGTGTGATGTTATTATCTGCATATAGTAAACCTGTGTTATATATATACCTTTGGTGTATGTGGTTACTATATGCGGGTCCTGTGTGGGGTACATTCTACACTCCTAGAATCCTACACAGGTGGAGACGCTGTAAGTAAGATCGTTCAAGAGGATTCACCCCAGGCTCTCACTAGCGGAGGCTCAGGCGCCTCCTGTGAGCCTGACAGGTATACTGCACCACACCTGGTAACAGATGTAGATTTCCCCACATGGTCCCTATCTGCGATTGGGGGGGGGGGGGGGCAAACCCGTTACATACATAACTCATAACCCATTGTACCGTGCTACGGAATATGTTGCCGCTTCACAAATATATACAACTAGCTAATATACCCGGCGTTGCCCGGGCGTGGAAGGGCAGGGGGCAGGGAGTGGAAGGGCGGGGGGGCCAAGGGGCGTGGAAGGGCGGGGAGGGCAAAGGGCAGGGGGGCAAAGGGCACAGAGGGGCGGGGGGCAAAGGGCAGGAAGGGGCGGGGGGGCCAAAGGGCAGGGAGGGGCGGGGGGGCCAAAGGGCAGGGAGGGGCGGGGGGGCCAAAGGGCAGGGAGGGGCGGGGGGGCCAAAGGGCAGGGAGGGGCGGGGGGGCCAAAGGGCAGGGAGGGGCGGGGGGGCCAAAGGGCAGGGAGGGGCGGGGGGGCCAAAGGGCAGGGAGGGGCGGGGGGGCCAAAGGGCAGGGAGGGGCGGGGGGCCAAAGGGCAGGGAGGGGCGAGGGGGCCAAAGGGCAGGGAGGGGCGAGGGGGCCAAAGGGCAGGGAGGGGCGGGGGGGCCAAAGGGCAGGGAGGGGCGGGGGGGCCAAAGGGCAGGGGGGGCCAAAGGGCAGGGGGGGCCAAAGGGCAGGGAGGGGCCAAAGGGCAGGGAGGGGTGGGGGGGCCAAAGGGCAGGGAGGGGCCAAAGGGCAGGGAGGGGTGGGAGGGCCAAAGGGCAGGGAGGGGTGGGAGGGCCAAAGGGCAGGGAGGGGCGGGGGGGCCAAAAGGCAGGGAGGGGCGGGGGGGCCAAAGAGCAGGGAGGGG
The DNA here is from genome assembly GCF_040206685.1 of Ascaphus truei. Classification (NCBI taxonomy): domain Eukaryota; kingdom Metazoa; phylum Chordata; class Amphibia; order Anura; family Ascaphidae; genus Ascaphus; species Ascaphus truei. The sequence goes on along the minus strand of NC_134485.1, from coordinate 116,986,396 downwards.
TGGGGGGGCTAAGGGCAGGGAGGGACAAGAGGGCAGGGAGGGCAGGGGGGCAAGAGGGCAGGGGGGCAAGAGGGCAGGGGGGCAAGAGGGCAGGGAGGGAGGGAGGGGGGCAGGGAGGGAGGGAGGGGGGCAGGGAGGGAGGGATGGGGGCAAAGGGCAGGGGGGGCAAGAGGGCAGGGAGGGAGGGGGGCAAGAGGGCAGGGAGGGAGGGGGGCAAGAGGGCAGGGAGGGAGGGGGGCAAGAGGGCAGGGAGGGAGGGGGGCAAGAGGGCAGGGAGGGAGGGGGCAAGAGGGCAGGGAGGGAGGGGGCAAGAGGGCAGGGAGGGAGGGGGGCAAAGGGCAGGGGGGGCAAGAGGGCAGGGACGGGGGCAAGAGGGAAGGGAGGAAGGGGGGCAAGAGGACAAAGGGCAGGGAGGGGAGGGGGGGCCAAAGGGCAGGGAGGGGCGGGGGGGGGCCAAAGGGCAGGGAGGGGCAGGGGGGGCCAAAGGGCAGGGAGGGGCGGGGGGGCCAAAGGGCAGGGATTGGCGGGGGGGGCAAAGGGCAGGGAGGGGCGGGGGGCCAAAGGGCAGGGAGGGGCAGGGGGGGCCAAAGGGCAGGGAGGGGCAGGGGGGGCCAAAGGGCAGGGAGGGGCAGGGGGGGCCAAAGGGCAGGGAGGGGCAGGGGGGGCCAAAGGGCAGGGAGGGGTGGGGGGCGGGCCAAAGGGCAGGGAGGGGCGGGGGGGGCCAAAGGGCAGGGAGGGGTGGGGGGGGGCCAAAGGGCAGGGAGGGGCGGGGGGGGGGGGCCAAAGGGCAGGGAGGGGCGGGGGGGCCAAAGGGCAGGGAAAGGCGAGGGGGCCAAAGGGCAGGGAGGGGTGGGGGGGGGCCAAAGGGCAGGGAGGGGTGGGGGGGGGGAAAGGGCAGGGAGGGGTGGGGGGGGGCCAAAGGGCAGGGAGGGGTGGGGGGGGCCAAAGGGCAGGGAGGGGTGGGGGGGGCCAAAGGGCAGGGAGGGGTGGGGGGGGCCAAAGGGCAGGGAGGGGTGGGGGGGCCAAAGGGCAGGGAGGGGTGGGGGGGGCCAAAGGGCAGGGAGGGGCGGGGGGGCCAAAGGGCAGGGAGGGGTGGGGGGGCCAAAGGGCAGTGAGGGGTGGGGGGGCCAAAGGGCAGGGAGGGGTGGGGGGGCCAAAGGGCAGGGAGGGGTGGGGGGGCCAAAGGGCAGTGAGGGGTGGGGGGGCCAAAGGGCAGTGAGAGGCGGGGAGGCCACAGGGCAGGGAGGGGTGGGGGGGCCACAGGGCAGGGAGGGGCGGGGGGGCCAAAGGGCAGGGGGCGGGAGGGCAGGAAGCAAAAGGCAGAGGTCAAAGGTCAGAGGTCAAAGGTCAGGGTGAGGGAGGGCAGTGGGCAAAGGGCATTGGGAGGGAGGGCAGGGGGGGCAAAGGGCAGGGGGAAAAGGGCAGGCAGAGGGAGTGCAGGGGGGGCAAAGGGCATTAGGAGGGAGGGCATTGGGGGCAAAGGGCATTAGGAGGGAGGGCAGGGGGCAAAGGGCATTAGGAGGGAGGGCAGGGGGGCAAAGGGCATTGGGAGGGAGGGCAGGGGGCAAAGGGCATTGGGAGGGAGGGCAGGGGGCAAAGGGCAGGGGAGGGAGGGCAGGGGGGGCAAAGGGCAGGGGAGGGCAGGGGGCAAAGGGCAGGGGAGGGAGGGCAGGGGGGGCAAAGGGCATTGGGAGGGAGGGCAGGGGGGGCAAAGGGCAGGGGGAAAAGGGCAGGCAGAGGGAGTGCAGGGGGGGCAAAGGGCATTAGGAGGGAGGGCATTGGGGGCAAAGGGCATTAGGAGGGAGGGCAGGGGGCAAAGGGCATTAGGAGGGAGGGCAGGGGGGCAAAGGGCATTGGGAGGGAGGGCAGGGGGCAAAGGGCATTGGGAGGGAGGGCAGGGGGCAAAGGGCAGGGGAGGGAGGGCAGGGGGGGCAAAGGGCAGGGGAGGGCAGGGGGCAAAGGGCAGGGGAGGGAGGGCAGGGGGGGCAAAGGGCATTGGGAGGGAGGGCAGGGGGGGCAAAGGGCATTGGGAGGGAGGGCAGGGGGGGCAAAGGGCATTGGGAGGGAGGGCAGGGGGCAAAGGGCATTGGGAGGGAGGGCAGGGGGCAAAGGGCATTGGGAGGGAGGGCAGGGGGCAAAGGGCAGGGGAGGGAGGGCAGGGGGCAAAGGGCAGGGGGAGGGAGGGCAGGGGGCAATGGGCAGGGGGAGGGAGGGCAGGGGGGGCAAAGGGCATTAGGAGCGAGGGCGGGGGGGCAAAGGGCATTAGGAGGGAGGGCAGGGGGGGCAAAAGGCATTGGGAGGGAGGTCAGGGGGGGCAAAGGGCAGGGGGAGGGAGGGCAGGGGGGGCAAAGGGCAGTGGGAGGGAGGGCAGGGGGGCAGGGGGAGGGTGGGCAGGGGGGCAAAGGGCAGGGGGGGCAAAGGGCAGGGTGAGTCAGGGACGCGTTAAATTAGCCATTCCCCTGTGTTTCCTCACCTTGCACATGGCCGCCCTCCTCCTCCACCTCGGGTTCCTCAGCGGAGAGGCTGAGACGCTCCGGTGAGGAGGTGCTGTGCCTCCCGCGGGGAGAGGCGGAGACAGCCGGAGGAGCGGCCTGTGTGAGGGGAGAGCCGCGGGCTCTGTGTGTGGGGGGTGGGTGAGCGGGGGGAGCGGGTGAGCGGGGGGGGGGTGAGCTGGAGAGGGGGGGTGAGCAGGGGGGGGTGAGCGGGGGGGGTGAGCACCGGGTGAGGGAGTGGCCTATGGGTGGTGAGAGCCGTGGGGAGGTGAGAGTCCACCGCTGTGTCCCAGGTGCTCGCTCCGCTCGCCCGCTGACTGTAGCGGCGCCGGGGGAGGGGGGGAGGAAAAAGCACGGGAAAGCGGGAGACCCGGGGAGAGGAGGAGGTGCATGGGGTGTGTGTGTGTGTGTGTGTGTGTGTGTGTGTGTGTGTGTGTGTGTGTGTGTGTGTGTGTGTGTGTGTGTGTGTGTGTGTGTGTGTGTGTGTGTGTGTGTGTGTGTGAATGAGAAGGGGGCGGGCGGGCCAAGGGAGCAATCTCATTGGCCTGGCCCAAGGTCCAATGTGATTGCCGCTAGGGACACAGGGAGGGACACAGGGAGACACATACAGACAGACAGGCAACGACACATAGGACACTTTGAGAAATATATCTAGTAGATAAAAAGAAATAATAAGAATCATTTGGGAAAATGTTGGTGCTCTTGCTTGTATTTCCAAAATGTGAAGTATGTAGCTTAATCACACAGTAAACTAGGGAAGGGATATTTTTACAGTGCCCATTCGAGTGTCACAAGGGCCTGTCTGACATTCACAGGACGTCATAAAGAATTTGCTGTGTATTTCTGTTAGGGATATCGTGTTTACTGCTGCAATTGAAACTGAAATGCAGAATGCTCCACTACCATTTGGGTCATTGTATTGTATTGTCATTTCAAATGTCCACCAGCACTCAGCACTCAGCACTGTACGTCTGGCATCATACAGTAGATGTTAATATAAAACAAATATGCTTCTGGATTCTTGCAATTACAGTTTAAGATTTGGGACTGTGCTCCAGTCTTTGGCATTTTCTAGAAGGCAATGTGGCTTAGAGAAAGGAAGTGCATATGTGGAGGCACACAGTAAAGATACTAGGTTAAAAAGCTGATCACATTGTGATCACGTGAAAAACCCCTAGAAAAATCAATGGGAATTTTGGCCCGATAACAGCGCAATAATCCAGGCTGAAAGACAAGGATCACTGCGCTGGGTAATGCAACAAAACAAGACTGCCCAATAGACAGTGACCTATGAGAGGTACTGATTCTGGGAGTGATGTCTGCACCACCAGGTGTGTGGGGAAAAAACAACAAAAGAAATTGGTTTAAAAATGGCTAGGGTGAAGCAGAGAAAGGAATACAGACAGTGACCCACGAGCGGTACAAATTCTGGAAGTAAAGTCTGCCACACTGCATAGGACTACTCGCTGTGAGTATATGCAGGAAAAGTGTGGAAAGTGTGCATGCAATAGTGCCCAGAGGCCAGGGTGAAGAATACATCTGAAAGTGAAAAATGCAGGACGTCAAGTGTTTTCTGTGTAATATGCCTGGCCCCACAAAACAATGTCCTTTCAGGAATGATTGTCCTGGCATGGTCCCGCAAAAGGAACTGCAGCAGATATGTTTATGGTGTGAAGAGCTTGACCACACCAAACACTGTCCCTTCAGATCGGATGATGATGATGATGATGATGATGATGATGATGATGATGATGATGATGATGATGATGATGATGATGATGATGATGATGATGATGATGATGATGATGATGATGATGATGATGATGATGATGACTCATATGTGGCCCTGAGAAGAGAGCTGTACCCACAGATGAATCTAGTATGCTGTGCCTGTCATGAACGAGGTCACATGGAAGACGTGTGTTCCCAAATGTTCAAATACAAACAGTGGCAACAGGAGCACCGCGAGGAATACTGTCTCCCACAGCTGCAAAAGCAAGCAACGCATCGTGAGCGCAAACATGAAATGGAAGCTGACAACAGTGTGTGTGCCCAGTACAACGGATCTCTCAGGAGCTACTAAAGCAAAGAGAAAGAAGAAGAAAAATAAATGTGTTTCTCAACTCACAGTTGAAGTGACGAACCACTTGGTTAGCCTGCGAGGTCAGGACCATGTGCGTTAGAAAGGCGCCGAGATGTGCTGCAGACCAGAGTGATGGGCTGAGTCATCATAGAAATGGCCGCGAAAGGACTCAGTAAGGATCGAGAAGCTAACACAGAGTTACAGAGGAGTATACCCCCAACTACTTGAGTATGCTATTTTGCAGAAAACCGAGTGTCTCTTACGGAGTGAGGAGGTGACGAATTGTCTGGAAAGGGCAAACACTGCGATGAATGCCATGGAAGAAAAGCAATGCAAGGCTGACAAACTGATTGGCAACCTGAAATAGAAATATAAGGAGGCTCTGCAAGAGGTCCGGGCTCTCAGCATGAGTGGAACACTCATGCCAGGAGGCCACAGTCTAAGCACAGGGGTCTGTAAATTGAAGGATGCTAAGGAAAAGATCTTGATTCATTTAAAGACTGTAAAGAGAGAAAATGCAAGTCTGAAAAAGGAAAATTCAGATTTGACTAACTAGGCCTGTGAAATAAAGGAGAAGCTTCACCAAGCAGAAAAAATTAGGAAACAATTGGCCCAGGAAAGGCTAGAAGTGCAAAAAGCACTGCAGAATGCTGAGAGTGCGCTGCAAGAAGAATCAGCATATCCATTCGGCCTATGTGGAACAGATATCTGATTTGCACCAGGCACTGGAAGTAAAATGCGTGAAAACGAAAAACTTCAAATGGAAAGTGGAAGAGCTAAAAGTGGCAGCTGAATCCGCATCCCAGCATCTCGCAGCTCTGCAGGAGGACAACCTCAAACTTGCACAGGAACTGGGAAAGAGCCAAGAGGAAAGCTCAGTACTCAATTTTCAGTTGCTAGAGATGGAAAAGAGAGAACCCTTAATAAAGAAAGAATTCCTTAATAAACAAAGAAAAGGTTTCTCTACAAAAATCCATCACCAGTGCCGTGATCACAGAAAAAAACAAAGAGCTCAAAAGACTGAGACATAAGATTATAGTATTGCAGAGAGAGAGTCTGCAAAGAATTTATGGTCAACAGTTAAAATGTTGGAGTCTGAAAAGGTGAAGCTGGAGAAAAAGTTTACAAACCTAAAACAGACACTTGGGTCACAGGAGTCCATGGGGAAGATGGCAGTAGAGGTAAATCAGAGTGAGGCTCTGCGGACGAGTAAAGTACAGGTGTCTCCACTACAGGAAACGGTATTGGCCCTGCCCAAGCGTCTGTATCCCACAGAGACTAATACCCATGAAAACAAGGGTACAGTGAAAGCTGGGGACACTGCTAAAATGCAAAACGAGATTGCAAAGTATGAACCGCCCGAGCAAGCAATAATTAAACCTTCAGCTGCCCAGCAGGCAACAAACAAAGGTATGACTTAAGAATCCTTATCTGATGAATATGAAAAGATAAAACGTTCTATGGACATGGATGTACAGCCTGCTGCTCCTGTGTTGGGTATATTGAGTGACATGGAAGAGGAGGTGGTGAAATACCATTCTGCAGGCCTAAAAAGCATGGTAATTGCCCCAAAGGTAAAAAGAACAAAGTGACTGGTTGGAATAGAAAGGTGCTTGGGAAAAGATGCCTCACCAAGGAGAACAAAGCCCATGGATCCAGTCGGAAGGTGGACAGAGAAAAGATTGGAGGAAAGGTCGAAAGCTCTTCAATTGGAAATCAAGAAAGAAGAAAAGGAGTCCAAAATACTCCCTCATGAGGCAAACCTTTTTCCTGAGAAGGGGGGGGACATTTAAATGGTCAAGTGTGCCCGGGGCTACACTCTGAGGGGGAGGTACATAAGGGTCTTAAGGGGTTAACTCCCTTTGCAAGGATCAGGAGACTACACTGGTGTCAGATTTCATACCTAAGCTGGGAGGTGTGCAGAATGCACTCATGATTCAGCATGGATAAAAGACAGGAAGTTGCCAGAGTTAGAGAGGAACTGTTTTTCCCAGAGAGAGGGGAAGTGAAACTTCTCCCAACCAGGAGGGACCCGGATTGTTCTGGAACCTACAGACTGGACACAGCCTGCTCCCTGGAACTGGCATTCCTGGCTTGCAGAAGGAGCTATATGGGGACCCTGTGAATGAATCCCTGCAACATATCAGATAAGAACTAAAACTATAATGCTGTGCCTAAAGACTGTTTTGTTTTCAAATAGTAGGACATGTTTTTGGGCTGGCAACCAGCTTAGCTGGCGGCCTGTTAGATAGCGCTAAGTAGTAAGTTAGTTTCCCTAAAGGGGATCGGTGTTTGTTTTATGATTTAAGTTTTGCCTTAAAGGGGCAGTAGCCAAAATGCTTTAGTTGTTTTTGTGGAGAATAAAACCACTCATTATTACGGTTTACCTAGAAATGCATGTGTGGACTAGTATCTGACCTCGCCTACAGGCCGATCCGTGACAGGAACATTTCACTGTATTTTATTAATTCTGAATATACTTTGGTGATCCAGCTTTTTTGATATCTCCCTTGTCTACACATCTTTTCAAAATGTGTTGAGTATGGGAATTCCAAATTGGGTGAAACTGTATGTTTTGGATATAAAATCGAATCTCAAGGTAGTAAACAATGTGTTTATTATATTGAATATATACATATTTAATATATTTCATAATTTTTTGAACATCAGTGTTGGTGTCTTACTTTTCATTGACCAATTAGTTAATTTGTTTGATTAATCACTGTGATATTATACAGACAGGCAATGTAAAATATTGAACATTGTTTTTGTTTGAAGTGCCCTTTATCTGTATAAATCAACAGGATTACATTAGTAATGTATAGTGGGTTGCATGCAAATTCAAATAAATTCATTTTAATTGTCTATAGTGATTACATTTTCAATGTTTAGCTGTTTCAATAGATAACTTTCTGATTTTGCCTTTGATTCTAGGTTTCTACATTGTACAAACTGTTCATGCTGAATTGTTTCTAATCTTACAACACATAATGGCCATTGTAATGAAAACTTCAGTTTGCTACACTAAGGATTATTCTTCAAAAACATTCTGAAGTCCCTACTTGTTACTTTCTCTTTTAAGCCAAGTGGGAAGATGATTTAATCTGGTCTTGTGATCTTTTCAGAAGAATACACACATTTCCATTGGTTATTTTTATGTAAATTATGATATCGCCCAACTTTAATTAGGATGGATTTAGAAGAACAATAGAGGCTTACAAGAGAAATAATGGCATTGATTTTATTCAAAGCTGCCTTCTGACAGGAGAATTTCAAAGCCTGTTTCTTGGAAGAAGGCTGTCTTTTGCTTAAAGCTCCATGTGAGTAAAGATGCACTCAGTGCTTTGCTTCACTGAACTTGCAGGCCAGTTGCTTTCACTTACTGGCTATGTGTGCTGCCTGGTGGCTTTATTCATACCTCACTGGTTGACTTTCTCATCGGGAATGCTTGTGAATGAAAGCTATCTTCTAGGTTTATGGCAAACCTGTGTCATTCAAGATGTGGGTTCGAGTGTATGCCAAGACTATAGCTCTCTCCTTGATCTCCCTCTTCGAATCCAGGTGGGTCGTATCCTTGTGTGCCTCTCAGTAACCAGTGGGACTTTGGGATTTATTGTCTCCACACCTGCATTGACCTGTGTGAAGTGTCTTGATGATAATGAACAATATATAAGAAGAAACCTAAGTATTATTGGAGGAGTTTTCTTTCTTCTTGCAGGGGCAATGACTTTCTGCCCTGTATCCTACTTTGCGCATGACGCCCTGGTGAACTTTTGGGATCTGAACATACACAAAGATGTGCCCCGTTGGGAATATGGAAATGCCATGTTCTTTGGGTGGATTGGTGGATTTCTTCTTTTAGGAGGAGGAACTGTGCTCATCATCTCACAATTCTGCATCACTCAGGATTCAGGACTAAAAAGGCATCACCAAGTGGAAGCAAACCAGACATCCTCTTACATGGAATATGTGTAGAATTATACTAAAAGATAAGAATAGTCATTCTCATAGAGGCATTGACTTTCTGCTTTATGTCCTACTTCGTTCATGACACACTAGTAAAAGTGTGGGATCTGAACATACCTAAAGATGTACCCCGTTGGTAATATGGAAATGCTATGTTCTTTGGCTGGGTTGGTGGATTTCTTCTTTGAGCAGTATTAAGTGTGCTTAGCACAGGGGTGACAATTTCATGGGCAACTGATCACCCCGGGGGCTAAAATTATGTCCCTGGCACCTGTTTTATGGTAGTGTCAGTCACTACTGTAGCCGGTAACAGCACGCCTGATTCTGCTTCACTATCGCAACATCAAAGCAGGATTGGGCACCAGCATCAGCCGTGACTGACAGGTCACATGCTTAGGGCCTCATGCAGAGAGCATCGAATTTTCAAAATGGCGAATTTCATAAAAAGTAGCTTTTTTGGAGAGTTTTATTCTCCATATGCAGAAAAGTTCGAATTCTGCTATGTTTAACATGGATGCGTGTGGCAAGTTTAAATGGGAACGATGCGCGCTTCAGAAATGTGTAAAGAAAAGATCGCGCATTTTTTGTCCCCTTTGCTATAGGCGGCGAGCGCCATCTTATTGCCAACTTTTCCTGGCGCGGCTAAAATGAGAAAATCGCGCCATTTTCCTGGCGCGAACAGCCGCTACATGCCGTTCGTACCTCTCTGCATTCGGAGAGTTTTAAAAATGGCGAGATGGAGTTTCTCGCCAGCCGCGAGGCGAGTTTTAGAAAGAGAAAAAAAAATGGCGCGTTTTTCGTAACTCGCCATTTTCTGCAGTTTTCTGCGCGAAATTGTACAAAAAATGGCGAGTTTTGAAATAACGATGCTCTCTGCATGAGGCCCTTAGTGTGCACTGCCAGGGATGAGCACCAGAGAGCAGACAGCAGAGATGTACGATGGCTGGAGAGGGAGAGAAGCGGAGAGCTCTAGCACTGTGTCCCCCCCCCCCCCTGTTCTCCATTAGGTCAGTCCATTACGATGGGGTTGAAGCATCAGTGTGCTGTGTTCATGTGTCTGTGTGAGTCAGTGTGTCAGGGTCAGCACCTAAGTGTGTCAGTGTGAGATAGTGAGTGAGTGTGTCAGTGTGAGAGAATGAGTGACTATGTGTGAGTAAGTGTGTCACAGATACACACTTACACATACCGGTCGGGGGATGAAGTTTTATGGAGCCAAAGTTGAGGACCGGGGAGGTGGGAGGCACAGACTGGAGCAGCCGCACCACGTGTGATTCAGCTACACATTTTTGCCTCCAAAAAAATCGTTTTGTCCTCCTTGACTTATCATCTTACAATTCTGCATCAGGTTTCAAATCCAAGAAGGCACCTACCAATGCAAGCAAACCACACATTCTCATATGTATAAAATTATACTGAAAGTTAGACATAATTATTCGCATAGAGGGGTAACATTTCAACATACAGCTTTTTTTATAGTTATTTTATTATTCAAATTTATCTTTTAGCTGTTTTTTATTTGTTCTCGCGAAGGTATAGACCATAAATCATTGCAGCTTTAACTGTATTATCTAAAGAGACATACATTCCATATAAAGTCATAAATAATGGAGTGCTCATTTTTCACATGTGTTTAATATTTTCAATAAAGGATATGTTGCAAACAATATGAGCTTTTGTGTTTGTGTGTAAGTATTCTTGTTTGCATGCCTTTTAAATAAAAAACTTTAGTGAGCAGGCACAGAATGTAGGCACAGCAATTTCTCATTTAGCTAAAGACCCATACTGTGTGTGCCAGGAAATACCCACACAAGTGGCATAATTGCATCTATAATTTATGACATGTTTACTTTTGAGGATATTTTAGAATGAATAGACACTTTGTTATTGCTAGCCTTAGTGAATATCGCTATTATGTAATGCTGCATGATGTATTCTGTTGTTCATACAGTGAAGACATAAAATGTAGTTTGGGTGGGAAATAGAAAATACTGCACAAGTAAAACATAGACGTGTGCTTCACAAAAATTGAATACACAGCAGATGTAGGATATTTCCCATAATTAAAGCTGATAAAGTCCATAGGGTGTTGTCCTGCACGGCACACCTGTGAGTACATGGCCTGCATACGAGACAATGGTTAATACACAGCTCTCTAGCTGGTCTACTTTTCATCTTCCGCAAAGGTCCATCAAATTAACAATATCTCCCCTCGCTTCGTCCCAAAATATCATCTGTCACGGACAGCACACTTGTGAGCACGTGACTTAGATATGTAACCAGGGTTAATATACACGGCTACTCTAGTCAACTCACCTTTCTCCTACATTACGTACTTTCAATGAGGTAATATTTACCCCTTACTTGACTGCAATCATATCTATACGCTTCCACCATCCAAGAAATTTCAAATATGAAATTTTCAGAGTCTCAGGTCCCTGTTTATTGAAGAAAATTATGCACTTAATGCACAACAATCTGTTGTCGCAAAATGTGTAAAAAAAATGTAAATATTCTCTACAAAGCGTGCAACAGTTCATTCCGAGCCCAAAGCATCACTCATTACAGATTGTGTATATGTATATGTAACGGGTATTCCACCCCACCCAATCGCATATATAGTGTGGGTGCAGAGAACATACAATGTTACCAGGTGTGGTGCTTTACCTGCTTGGCTCACAGGAGGGCTGAGCTTCCGCCACGGGGAACCTGGGGCAATTATAGTATGAGTAACCTTGTACTCGGTGCAGCGCCTCCACATGCGCTGGTTCGTAGCAGAGCAGGAATGGTTCCTCGCAGGACACATATAAATAACCAGCACAACGTATGTAACCAATCAATGACTTTACTTGCGAGCATAAGAACGTACGTGCTTGTAACATCAACAGGTGTCCCTCCCTAGAGGAGACACTAACTACTGCGTCTCGCAGGTCGCTAACACCCTGGCGCCACGGCGGACGTCAATACTCCACGCGCCACGGCGGACGCCATTACTCCATGCACCACGGCGGACGCCAACACTTCACCAAATGATCCCACCCCGTGTCCAGTAACCCCACACAATGTCCCGCATTACCAAGTCATATAAATGTGTGTGTGTGACTGCGCAGCCACTACAGTATGTCTGGTAATAGGATTTGTTGGTGCACTTGATGATTCAGATTACCTGCCGAGCACTCCAGTGCTCGGGCCTGCAACGGGCTTCGCAAAGGATCAGACGAGCTCCTACACGATATCCTGGATACTCCCGCGTGGTGATCCGTCAGGGCCAATCCCACCCTGAAGATAGTCCAGCTCTCTTTAGTGACAGATACTTGAACCCAAGTCTCTCAGCAGGAAACGCAGCGTCCGCTGTGTCCTTAACTAACAAATAGCTAATGGGGCAGGGTCCCTAACCTAGGGCCTGTCCCTACAAACTCAGCTACTGTGACTCAGGGCTATCTGGGGCCTAGGGGACTGCTGGCCTAGTGCCGGGAGTCACTGACTCCTCCACCCTACCTCCTTCCCCTAGCTGCACCGATCACCAACTCTCAACGTGCTGCAAACCCACGAAAATGTATCAATCTCCTTGCAGGGAGATGCTGCAGCCCTATTGGCTCCTGGGGTCATGTGACTCTGCCCCTGTGCACTCTGGGGGTGGACTGCCCTGTACTGCGCAGGCGCGACCTATCTGTATTCTTCCCGGCGCTCCGGTGCCCTTGTGCATGTGCAATGCACCTAGCAATGGCGGCGCCCTGCTCTGCTAGCCGCCGGGACCGCAGCAACGCGACTGCGGCCCTAGCAACGGCCCGATCGCGTCCCCGACAACCGGCCCGCTCGCGTCCCGGGCAACCGGACCGCTCGCGTCACTGGCAACCGGCCGCATAAGAGAGAGAGAGGCGCGCTGCTCGCGCACAGCCCCGCTACCAACAAGGGACCCGGCTACATCCTCCCCCTGGTAAAAACCCCAACGTCCTCGCTTGGGACACAACACAACCATGTACAGAACTTATATAATAAAAATGCATTTCAAATTATAACTTAGCACATGCATGACTCTACACGATATTGCACAATTTGGTGAGCATCACAATCACAGATTGGATCTTGCTCCGAGAGCACTGCTGAGCCTCATGATGGGGTGCCCACATTTGATCATAGGTTACCCGAGTTGGAGGGTACCTGACTCTTTGGCTCCGGCGGAGCTGTTCTTCTGCAACTCCCTCGGGGGAGTAATAAACACAGTCCTGAGGCTCAGCCTCTTCCCTTGAGGGGAGAAAGGTCTCTGAACAGTCTCTGTTAGGCACAAAGCTCGGGCTCTGTGGATCCAAAGGCTGGCCTGTTGGTGCCACCTTAGTAGGCGTTGGCCTACGGGGCCCTTTACCCGTAGCTCCTCCGGGAGATGCCCCTTCTGTGGGGTAGTCCCTTTTGAGAGGGTCCTGCCATAGGATCTTCAGGAGTTTCAGAGTGGGTCTCGTTATGAACAGTCTCTTGACCCAGCTCTGATAAGTCGGACTCACCGTTGAGCGGTGTGGCCAGTATCTCTGCGTCCTCATCTCCCACTTGTGGAAGGGGGAGAAGATGATTACGGTGCCATACCTTTACCCGGCCTTCAGTGTCTTTGATGCGATAGACCGGGAGGCCAGGCATCTGAGATTCTATTTCATATACCCCGTCTCTCCATCGATCAGCTAATTTGTGCTTTCCCGGGACTCCCAGATTTCTAAGTAACACAGCGTCCCCAAGACAAAGTTCCCGATATTTGACCTTATGATCGTATCGCCTTTTATTTCCAGCGTTCAGCTTAGCTGTAGCCTTCTCAGCCTGTTGATAGGCCTGTTGTAAACTGTCTTTAAGTCTTTGCACGTATTTGAAATGGGTAGCATTGTGTATCCCATCCGTCGAAACTCTAAGACGTACGTCCACTGGCAGTCTCGCCTCTCGCCCAAACATGAGGAAGTATGGGGAGAATCCAGTTGACTCGTGTCTGGTGCAATTGTACGCATGCACCAGGGCCTCCACGTGTCGACTCCATTCAGTTTTCTGAGCACTCTGTAGAGTTCTGAGCATGTCCAGTAAGGTTCAATTAAAGCGCTCGGGCAGTGCATCTCCTTCGGGGTGATACGGGGTCGTTCGTGACTTGGCGATGTTCAGCATTTTGAGCAGTACTCTGATCAAGGTGCTCTCGAAGTCCCGCCCTTGGTCGGAGTGAAGGCGGTTGGGAAGACCGTAGTGCACGAAGTACTTTTCCCATAATATTTTTGCCACTGTGATGGCTTTCTGATCTTTCGTGGGGAAGGCCTGGGCGTACTGGGTGTAATGGTCCGTGATGACCAGCACATTGCATATTCCCCGGCTATCGGGCTCAATGCACAGAAAGTCCATACACACAAGGTCCATTGGGCCAGAACTCTTCAGATGGCCCATAGGGGCTGCTCTGGTGGGTAGGGTCTTGCGCTGCATACACCTAGTACAACGGCGACAGAGGTGTTCAACGGCCTCTCGCATCTTGGTCCAGAAAAACTGGTCTCTGACTAACCCAAAGGTCTTTTCTATTCCAAGATGTCCATGCTCATCATGTAGGGACTTCAAAACCATATATTGAAAGTTCTTAGGGAGGAATAGTTGTCGCCTATCCGGGTGGTTGTGGTATTGCACCACCCGATAGAGTAAGCAATTGTCTATTTCGAATTTGTCCACTTCCCGCATGAGCAAGGCCACCAAGTCATTGGGAGCACGCTTCAAAAGGGCTGGGTTCTTCTTTTCAACGGCTCGCCAAATGATACTGACGACAGGATCTCGTATTTGGTAGTCTACCAGATCTTTCCACCGTAGCACCTTGTCGTGCGTTATGTTCATCCCCTTTGGGTCGCAGTAAGCGGCTGGGACAGCCTGCGACTGGCATCCCAATGAATCTGCCACTCGTAATTCTGAGAAGGCCACTTGGTCGTTAACGATGGCGGCAGTGCTACACATAGCTCGCACTCCGGGTCCCATTCCTCATCGTCTTGAGTAGCAAGTAGCCCTGGCCTTCGGGAGAGGGCGTCAGCCCCGACATTCAATGGTCCCGGCTTATACTTCAGGGAGAAGCGGTAATTGTTCAGAGCAGCCAGCCATCAGTGTCCTGCTGCATCTAATTTGGCCGACGTATTGACGTACGTGAGGGGATTGTTATCCGTCCTTACCTCAAACGTTACCCCGTAAAGGTAATCGTGGAGCTTCTCGGTGATCGCCCACTTGAGAGCCAGGAACTCCAACTTGTGGACGGGGTATCTCTGTTCAATGGGTGTCAGACTGCGACTGATGTAGGCGACCGGCCGAAGGCCTTCAGGGTGCTTCTGGTGCAGGACAGCACCCAGTCCATTGAGACTGGCATCCACATGCAGAACGTATGGTTGTTCGGGATCAGCATACGCCAGCACCGGCGCTTCGGTCAGACATTTTTTCAATTTCAGGAAGGACTGTTCACACTCCGACGTCCATTTATCACCAAACGGTTGGCGAGCCGATACGGCCTTCCTTCCGGTCTCTTCGGAGTATATCTTCAACAGGTTGTTCAGGGGTTTTGCTCTACTAGAGTACCCTTCCATGAAGCGACGATAATACCCACAGAACCCCAGGAAGGATCGTAGTTTTGTGACATTCTCTGGACGCGGCCAGTTCACAACCGCTTCTACTTTGGCTGTGTCGTGGCAATCCCTTGAGCCGACACGATGTGTCCCACGTAGGTCACTGAAGTGTGACAAAACCGGCACTTGTCTAGGGACAATTTCAGCCCTTCCTTCCCAAGACAGTCGATTACTTTAAGCAGCCTTTCTTCATGCTCCTCCAGAGTTCTTCAGAAAACAATGATGTCATCCAGGTAGACGAGACACTCCCGAGGGCTCATGTCCCCGATAGTCTTCTCCATCAGTCGTTGGAATGTAGCAGGGGCCCCACATATACCTTGGGGCATACGTGTAAATTGGTAAAACCCAAGGGGGCAGACGAAGGCTGTTTTCTCCTGATCATCTTCATTCATAGGTACCTGATAGTACCCAGATCGTAGATCGAGCACGCTGAACCATTGGCTCCCATTCAGAGCATTCAGGATCTCTTCAATGCGAGGAAGGTTGTACTGATCCGGTATCGTACGATTGTTCAGAGTTCGATAGTCGACACACAGTCGTACGGACCCGTTCTTTTTCCGCACCACCAGTATGGGTGACGCGTAGGGCCCCCGAGACTCCGTCAAAATCCCAGCAGTTTCCATGTCTTGAATGATGTTCCTCACATCGTCCACATCCCGCGGGGCGATGCAACGAGAGCGTTCTCGGAACGGGGTGGCACCACTCAGTCGAATGGTATGTTGGGCGCTGCGACAGCACCCCACATCCATCTCACTCGTGGAGAACACATGTCGTCGTTGATTCAACTGGGTTGTCAGCCATTCTTTCCACTTGGTGGGCAGCGTCGACTCGCCGAAGTTGAAATCCAGATCGACTAACCGCTCATTCACGGCCGCCGCCTTCACCTGAGGCATGGTTTCTACAGGGCTGACCGGATATATGCAACCCAACTTCTGGTCGGCATCAAATTCCATCGGGAAGGGGGAGAGATTCTACACATACACGTGGGTTCATAGAGGGATCTTAGTCGTCCACTCCCTCACTTCGGGTAGTGCCCTATACCCTCTCCGAGTTTCTTCCTCAGGGGTACTTTCCAGAGAGAAAAGCTGATCGCTCCCATCTCGTTCGGGATAACAGCACCAGACGGCCATCCGTTGCACTCCCCCTGGTAATATGATCGTCAGTCCGTGTTGATGATTGTAGAGGTCCCCGTGACGCTCCAGGGCATATACCCGATTGCACTCTTCTCGTAGGTCGGGATCTAGGAGAGAATTGGCTAGTGGCCACTCGTTAGTCTCTTTCAGATACGCTCGGATTACCGCTTGCACTATATCAGTGTTGGTTCCCAAGATGATTGGATACTTGCACTGATCTTGGGGCTCCGGGCATACCATGGCCGCTACATGCATGGGATGTGTATTGCCGGTGTTCAGTTGAAGTATTTGCAGTTGCACCCTTGCAATCCCATTGATGGGGTAGTCTTCATTACTTAACCCCCTAACCTTCATATGTTCGGCCGACCTCAGGGGACAGTGTCTAAGGTGCTGGTCATAGAACTTGCGATATATAATGGTCACTTGTGATCCCGTGTCCAGTAGGGCCGATGCATAGATCCCTTCCACTACCACCCGCACGATGGCCACGGGGCCTACTTGACTGTAAGCTTCCCTTGGGGATACGGCATCACCGGAGCCGGCGTCAGGCGGGGCCTCTGAGGTTCCAGGAGGGGATTCTGACTCAGACTCGGCCATTTGTACTCGGCATACCATTGACCGGGCTGGGTTTCTTCTATCGGGAGGTTTTTCCTCTGGAGGGTCCTCCCTTTCCGGACAATTGTAGGACAAGTGGCCCTTCTTCCTGCAGGTATAGCAAAAGACATCGGGACGTTCCGGGCGAGCCTTGTACGCGGAAGAGGACCTCTCAGAAGCACGGCCTTCCCTGGCAGG
Organism: Ascaphus truei; assembly: GCF_040206685.1. NCBI lineage: Eukaryota > Metazoa > Chordata > Amphibia > Anura > Ascaphidae > Ascaphus > Ascaphus truei. Next base: position 116,969,325 of record NC_134485.1, on the reverse strand, counting down.
CAACTGGTGAGTCACTTCCTCCTTCGGGGTGGAAGATTTCTTACCCGTTGGGGCAACGGGAAATGCGGAGTCACCCTTGATGGAAGCTTTGGTCTTTTTGGATTCATGGAAATGTCTCTGCACTTCATGTTCTCTGATGTACTCCATCAATTCCTCATATTTGGGGGGTACTACAGCGATCGGTGCGGCCTGCATCATTATAGCTATGTTGTGATCAGGCAACGACCCCTTGAGTAGCTGTTTGAGTCGGTATCGGTCCGCTTCGGCGGCGGAAATTATATTTTTGTTCACGCGGGTCCCCAGTGACAGCTGTAGTTCGTGAGCAAAAGTAGATAAATCCTCTCCTTCTTTTTGTCAAGGAGCTTTGAACTGAGCCATTAGCTCATCCTCGTTGTCTTTTCTGGTATAGGACTGAACTAGCATCTCCACTAGTTCCTGTGCCGTAACTTCTCCTTCTATGTCACACTGCGTCCGTACCAGCCGGGCGGCTGGGCCTCGGAGGCACTCGACTAGCCTCTGTCTTTTGCTGGCATCGGAGCACGACCACTCCGCTATGACTTGGAGCGTCTGGTCTCTCCAGGCCTCGATCCCTTCCTCTCCCGCAGGCGTCGGCAGAATCCCAGAAAAAACCTTTAGTTTCCGATAGTTCTGGGCTTGGTTCGTGATGGTGACAGCTTCTACTAGTTGGGACACGATCACATTCAAGGAAGGATCGCCACTACAGGGATGACTACTGGTGCCAGCTCTTACGCTAGGCATGGTTGGGGCCCCGCTGGGCCATCTATCAGGAGTAGGCGAGGTGGGTGGGCTCCCCGCCCAGCTGCTGATCCCCCCGATACCGCTCGGGGTGAAGGAGACTCTGGGGGGGCCTGCCCCGTGAGGAGTACTGATGGCCCAGTGGCTCGCGATGGGTCCAGTAGGTACTGATGCTTCTTCGGAAGCCTGGGGGTCAGGATAGATCATGATACATTCCCCTGCGGAGGGCTCGGGTAGGTTCAATACATTGGGAACAGTCTTTGAGCATATGTCATCTTCTGTGGCCATGAGGTAGGTGGTTCCCCCGCCATCAGCATCACGTTTAAAGTCTATCATCCGGGCAGTGGCCAGTCCCAGACAATCCCATACTTGGGTGCATACGGTGGGGTAGCTTGTATCATTGGATATTCTCACCACTGCAACCACGCGCCTTGAGGACACGAGGCGCGCTAAGGCCCTGTCATGGACGTCTTGCTTGGACGGCACAGACATGATGGCGTTTAAATCGGACAATTTGATACTGAATAGGGCACCCCAGGTAGAATCTCAGCAGTGCCTCCAAATGTAACAGGTATTCCACCCCACCCAATCGCATATATAGTGTGGGTGCGGAGAACATACAATGTTACCAGGTGTGGTGCTTTACCTGCTTGGCTCACAGGAGGGCTGAGCTTCCGCCACGGGGAACCTGGGGCAATTATAGTATGAGTAACCCTGTACTCGGTGCAGTGCCTCCACCTGCGATGGTTCCTAGCAGAGCAGGAATGGTTCCTCGCAGGACACATATAAATAACCAGCACAACGTATGTAACCAATCAATGACTTTACTTGCGAGCATAAGAACGTACATGCTTGTAACATCAACGGGTGTCCCTCCCTAGAGGAGACACTAACTACTGCGTCTTGCAGGACGCTAACATCCTGGCGCCACAATACTCTACACGCCACGGCGGACGCCATTACTCCACGCGCCACGGCGGACGCCAACACTTCACCAAATGATCCCACCCCGTGTCCAGTAACCCCACACAATGTCCCGCATTACCAAGTCATATAAATGTGTGTGTGTGACTGCGCAGCCACTATGTCTGGTAATAGGATTTGTTGGTGCACTTGATGTTTCAGATTACCTGCCGAGCACTCCAGTGCTCGGGCCTGCAACGGGCTTCGCAAAGGATCAGACGAGCTCCTACACGATATCCTGGATACTCCCGCATGGTGATCCGTCAGGGCCAATCCCACCCTGAAGATAGTCCATCTCTCTTTAGTGACAGATACTTGAACCCAAGTCTCTCAGCAGGAAACGCAGCGTCCGCTGTGTCCTTAACTAACAAATAGCTAATGGGGCAGGGTCCCTAACCTAGGGCCTGTCCCTACAAACTCAGCTACTGTGACTCAGGGCAATCTGGGGCCTAGGGGACTGCTGGCCTAGTGCCGGGAGTCACTGACTCCTGCACCCTACCTCCTTCCCCTAGCTGCTCCGGTCACCAACTCCCAACGTGCTGCAAACCCGCGAAAATGTATCAATCTCCTTGCAGGGAGATGCTGCAACCCTATTGGCTCCCTGGGGTCATGTGACTCTGCCCCTGTGCACCCTGGGGTTGGACTGCCCTGTACTGCGCAGGCGCGACCTATCTGTATTCTTACCGGCGCTCCGGTGCCCTTGCGCATGCGCAATGCACCTAGCAATGGCGGCGCCCTGCTCCGCTAGCCACCGGGACCGCAGCAACGCGACCGCAGCCCTAGCAACGGCCCGCTCGCGTCCCCGGCAACCGGCCCGCTCGGGTCCCTGGCAACCGGCCGCATAAGAGAGAGGCGCGCTGCTCGCGCACGGCCCCGCTACCAACAAGGGACCTGGCTACATATATATATATATATATATATATATATATATATAATACTGAGTTAAGTTATGGTGAGTAAAAAAAGTGACAAAAACCCTCCACAGGAAAGCAAATATGCAAATATAGCTGTATGCTCATCTGCATGTCTTAGGCAGGTCTGCAACCCCGCCTTTCCCCATTATCACCCAGCATACAGCACTTCCACTGCAGCAAGGGATTCTGGGAAATGACATGCAAATGAGCACACAGTGTCACTTTTTGCCTCAATAACCATTTTTAACATGGTTCCCTATAGGCTTAAGCTTGCTGCATGGTCACAGCCTTGAGCACAGCCAGGGTTAAAGTGCATACCCAGAAAACCACCCACAGACAGCTGTTTCGACCTTGATGGGTCTCATCAGTGTGGGGTTGATTTTACTGGGAATGCAAGAGAGGCTATGGGATAGGCTAAACCATTTATACTGAGTTAAGTTATGGTGAGTAAAAAAAGTGACAAAAACCCTCCACAGGAAAGCAAATATGCATATATAGCTGTATGCTCATCTGCATGTCTTAGGCAGGTCTGCAACCCCGCCTTTCCCCATTATCACCCAGCATACAGCACTTCCACTGCAGCAAGGGATTCTGGGAAATGACATGCAAATGAGCACACAGTGTCACTTTTTGTCTCAATAACCATTTTTAACATGGTTCCCTATAGGCTTAAGCTTGCTGCATGGTCACAGCCTTGAGCACAGCCAGGGTTAAGGTGCATACCCAGAAAACCACCCACAGACAGTTTTTTTTTTTTTTTTATTAGCCCAGGCGGTGAAAAAAAGTGATCCACCTCTGAATCCGTGCTCGTGATCCACACTGTGAGATCTGTTGCGCTCCACTTGTGACTATAGATTCCGGAGAGCTGCAAGTCCATGACATAGTCAGTCCTCTTCAGCCACAAGGGCCAGGAAAAGTTCTGATGTTACACCGACGTCGTCATCCGAAGAATCCGACGTCCATCCTGTTCCCTCCTAGTGCAGCAGACGCCGCAGGAGGGTCCAAGTCTTTAGGGCTTTCGGCTGACGCCTACTCGCCCACCGCAATCTTCTCTCGAGGGATGGCGACCACCGACCAGCACACAGTCTTGCATTCTCCGAAGAAAATTAGGTGACTGATAACCCCAAAAAAAAGGTAAACAAATTGATGGTGCGAGTGCTCCAGTGCGCTGTGTGATGCAGTGCAGGAGGTGCTCAAACGAAACAACAAAAATAAGTGTGCACAAGTGCACGCCAGACCCGGAAGCCTGGCGGGTAAAAAAATTGTGGCGAACCCCTCAGCGGAAGGCAATAAGGGGTGCCAGTGCAGAAAATGTAGGGGTGTGCAAATTATCCGTGCAATGTCAAGTGCTGTGCAGCGTGCAGCAAATGACTCCGCCAGGTCAACCACTCCTGGGGTGCCGTGATAAAATAGCCCGGGCTACATATCCGCCTTCTCGGCCATGACCAGAGGACCAAGTGTGACTACTACACTTGATCTTAGCCAAAAGGCCGAGACCACCCCTACCTGCCATCTGCCTTGACCCTGGAATTGGACCTGACTATCCCTGTCTGTCGCCTGCCTGACCCCGGATTTGGATTTGACTACCCCTGCATCCCAGGCCTCAGATCCCAGGCCAAGATTCAGCATATTCAGACCGGGAACCACAAGAAGCCCATCCAGGTTGTCGGAGAGAGGCTTAAACGGTGACACCAATAGTAGCAGTAACATCTTGCAGTACAAACAACCGCATGAAAACGGAAGATAGCAGTGGAAGTCTGACGTCTGCCTGGTGCATGGGCTTGTCCCATAAAATGCTTTTAAAACATTGAAAAAGTGTGAGTGTGCAATTGTCTGTCTATGGTAAATTAAACCTTTTATATCAGAATTTACACATGGATCAGGCGCTTTTTCTTTCTCTTTTGTTCTAATAGGTATCGTTGGGAGGTTGGTGAGCCCAAGAAGAAAGCTGCCTGGACCATATTTTTCTTTTTAAAGGATTCATATGGACACATAAGTATTGTTTTATCATTTTTTATTCAATTTTCATCATTTTTCTAAATTTTTTACAGAGACTATTCTTTTCATGTTTTATTTTGTTCATATGGTCAGACTTTTGTGATTTTATCACATATGTCATTGGTATTTTTATTTTTCATTTTGTCACACGTTTTTCACATTTTTTCAATATACTATATACATTTTTTCATTTAGATTTTTTTATATATACACAATTTTTATATTCTAAACATCACTTTGTTCCATACCACATTTTTTTATATTAATAAATTTATTGTTATCAGGCATCTGTGCAGGATGTGTCGTCTTGCAGGTCGGGACCTGGGTTGCTGCAATTTGGGTGTATGCTGATACGGGCGCTGTCATATTTCTTTTTACAAATATATATCTACTATATATTTGTGAAATCACTGTATGTCTGCGTCCCAAGGGTCAATCGCATTGGACCTTGGCCCTGTCACTCCGGCTCAGGCCATGCCCGCCCCCGCACACCTCTCATTGGCCTACGTCCAACACCAATGCCACACTGTCCCACCCCTCACTGACTCTCATTGGCCTGCGTCCAATGGCCGCCCCCGCACACCTCTCATTGGCCTGCGTCCCACCCCTCACTGACTCTCATTGGCCTGCGTCCAATGCCCGCCCCCACACACCTCTCATTGGCCTGCGTCCCACCCCTCACTGACTCTCATTGGCCTGCGTCCAATGCCCGCCCCCGCACACCTCTCATTGATAAAGACAAAAAAGACACAGCGCACAACGCTCATAGTGCATAAAACAATATAATAAAGGTACAATTAATTAGGGTAAGTAATGTGCGTACATCAATATAGATAAATATATGCAGTTAGGGATAATGTTACCCAATGCCTCAGGAAACCGGAAGGAGTATCCTCACAAGGGTTATGGCGCTGGTGTCTCGGATGCAGGATCCTATTGGTAAGTAGGTAAGTAGATCGCCTCTAATAAGTTCTTTTTCCCCAAGAGCACGAGTCCAAAGCTGCTGCTGCCACTTGCAGTTCTTTGCCAGAGCACAGCTCCACACCGGCCGGGTCCTCTCACTCCCCTCTGTGCAGAAGCACTTCCGGGTCGATGACGTCACCACGGGGGGAGCGCTGGTAATGGCGCCGTTCACACTCGATCAGCTCAGATGGTGGGGTAGTAAATTAGAGGTTGAGCTCTTGTCCAATCATCCAACGCGTTTCGAAACCCGTGGGTTTCTTCATCAGGGATATATCTGATGAAGAAACCCACGGGTTTCGAAACGCGTTGGATGATTGGACAAGAGCTCAACCTCTAATTTACTACCCCACCATCTGAGCTGATCGAGTGTGAACGGCGCCATTACCAGCGCTCCCCCCCGTGGTGACGTCATCGACCCGGAAGTGCTTCTGCACAGAGGGGAGTGAGAGGACCCGGCCGGTGTGGAGCTGTGCTCTGGCAAAGAACTGCAAGTGGCAGCAGCAGCTTTGGACTCGTGCTCTTGGGGAAAAAGAACTTATTAGAGGCGATCTACTTACCTACTTACCAATAGGATCCTGCATCCGAGACACCAGCGCCATAACCCTTGTGAGGATACTCCTTCCGGTTTCCTGAGGCATTGGGTAACATTATCCCTAACTGCATATATTTATCTATATTGATGTACGCACATTACTTACCCTAATTAATTGTACCTTTATTATATTGTTTTATGCACTATGAGCGTTGTGCGCTGTGTCTTTTTTGTCTTTATCTGTTAGTCTAGGGGGTTTCTGAGCCCCCCCCTCCATCGCAGCTGCAGACGCTCCGTTCAAGGTTATGTTTTTAACCTTTATTATCACGTCACTTAATTAGTTAGCTGCGCACTTTATTTTCTTTTCACACACCTCTCATTGGCCTGCGTCCAACACCAATGCCCTAATACAGTGTTTCCCAAACTGTGCGCCGCGGCGCCCTGGTGCGCCGCGGCTTGGCTAGAGGGGCGCCGCGATCAGGGCCGCCAGCAGCGGGAAACAAGGGCTGCTAGCTCATTTAAAAAAAAAAAAAAAAAAAACCTCTGAGGGGAAGCAGAGGAGCGGTCACGTGACCGCTCCCATCCAATGGGACTGCAGCCTGCCCGGTATTGCAACTTCAGTGCCCGGCATTGCAACTACAAAGCCACCAGACAGCAGTGTGTGTGTGTGTGTGTGTGTGTGTGTGTGTGTGTGTGTGTGTGTGTGTGTGTGTGTGTGTGTGTGTGTGTGTGTGTGTGTGTGTGTGTGTGTGTAAAACGGGCTGCAGGGTGTGTGTGTGTATATATGTATATATGTGTGGTGTGTGTGTGTATATATGTATATATGTGTGGTGTGTGTGTGTGTGTGTGGTGTATATATATATATATATATGTATGTATGTGGTGAGTGTGTGTGTGTGTGTGTGTGTGGTGTATGTGTGGTGTGTCTATATATATATATATATATATATATATATATATATATATATATATATATGTATATATGTGTGGTGTGTGTGTATATATGTGTGGTGTGTGTATATATATATATATATATATATATATATATATGTGTGTGTGTGTGTGTGTGTGTGTGTGTGTGTGGTGTGTGTGTGTAACAGAAGAAACTACAACGCCTCTCTCACTATGACGGCAGACCATGGACACAACATAAGGGATTTCAAACCAACAAAAAGCAGGACAACTACGTAGAACTAGAAACCAGAACTGACTCTTCAAGACAGATACACAACCTCAACCCAGAAGAGCCCACAGCCTGCCATGGAGTTATAAACCTGTCTGATTATAAACTCTCAAAACCTGAAACCTCAGTTCTCTCCAAGGGACTAACATTCTGTCCCACCACCAAACTGGATCAAATCCAATTATTCTCAGACCTAGAAGAATTCTTCAGGAGACTACGACTGAAAGAATACTTCCACAAAAAAGAGAGCACCCCCATAATGACAGAGAACAACAACAAGAAGAAGAACACGTACTTCACACCACCAACAGGACGCAACATCATACTTGACAGCTACATACAGAGCTTAAGATCACAAGTTTCCTTACTAGCATCAACACAGCAGAAAAAAACTATGTACAACCTATCCCCCATGGAGAGATCTGCAATCAAGGAACTGCGAAACAACCACAACATCACCATCAAACCAGCAGATAAAGGAGGCGCAGTGGTGCTTATGAACACAAATAAATACATAGAAGAAGGCAATAGACAACTCACAGACAACACCTACTACAAGAAACTCACGCATGATCCAACCCAGGAATATACAAAGCAACTCATGAATCTCATTCAAACATTCCCTAACCACCTGCAACCACAATTGAAGCAACTAATACCTGTCAACCCAGGAGTTGGGATCTTCTACATGCTTCCCAAAATCCACAAACCAGGAAACCCCGGCAGACCTATTATAACAGGTATGGATACACTCACGGAACAAATATCAGGCTTAGTGGAGAATATCCTCAAACCTTTAGTCAGAAGCACCAACAGCTTCATACAAGATACCACAGATTTTCTCAATAATCTTAACAACATCAACCAACTACCATCCAACACACTACTAGTTACCATGGATGTAGAATCCCTTTACAGCAACATCCCCCACAAGGATGGTATTGAGGCATGCCTGCATTTCCTTACAACATCTCCCCTGGATCAGAAATACAGCGCGGATGTAATTACCAAACTGATAGAATACATCCTCACACACAACTACTTCAGCTTCAACAAGGAAATGTACCTACAATTAATGGGGACTGCAATGGGTACCAAAATGGCACCGCAATATGCCAATCTTTTCATGGCAAATCTTGAACAAAGATTCCTAACTACATGCCTCCACAAACCCTACAAATACTACAGATACATTGATGACCTGTTTATAATATGGACAGAGGGTGAAGAAAACCTAAAACAATTCCATGAGTCCCTAAACTCATTCCATCCATCAATAAAACTCAAAATGGATTATTCTGCAAACATAATAAACTTTCTAGACACAACAGTAACACTGAAAGATGGGAAACTACACACATCTGTATACAAGAAACCAACTGACAGATGCAGTTACCTCCACAACTCCAGCTTCCATCCCACTCACACCAAACAAGGTATCATACACAGCCAGGCTATAAGATACCACCGCATATGCTCTGACACTGAAGACAGAAACAGGCATCTCACAACCCTGACCGAATCGTTCAGACAGAAGGGATACAAACCAAAGACTATTGCCAAAACTATTACATCTGCACTAAAAGCCCCACGAGAACACCTGCTACAATACAGACAGAAAGAACCTACCACACGCATACCACTAGTGACCACATACAACCCTACCCTAGAGGGAATAAGAAAAATAATCAAAGATCTGCAACCCATGCTGACAGAGGATGCGACATTAAAAGAAATCTTTCCCAAACCTCCCATTCTTGCATTCCGGCAACCACCAAACCTCAAACAGAAATTAGTCAGCAGAAAACTTCACAACGATTTTAAAGACATGAATAACGGCACAAAACCGTGCAGCAACACACGCTGCAAACTCTGCAAACATATTTGCCAGGATCCCACAGCCAGTCACAACCATAGAACATTCAATGTTAAAGGATCATACAGCTGCACATCCACGAATACAGTGTACATGATTCAATGCAACAAATGTGACCAAGGTTGCTACATTGGGGAAACCAGCCAAAAATTACAAGGAAGAATGAATATGCACAGACACTCTATACTCCATCACGAAGAAGGAAGATACTGCTCACCTGTGGGACATCACTTCTCACAACCAGATCATTCCATAAATGATTTAAAAATCAAAATCCTCAATGGAATGTTTAAAAGCACCCAAGAACGGAAAACATTTGAGCTCAGAATGATAAGACTCTTTGACACCAAAACCAAGGGACTTAATGTGGACATGGGTTTTCTCACACCCTACCAAAATTGTCTGTAATTATCCTGCTTGCCTCTATTCTTATCCACACTTTCTCTCCCCCCCCCCCCCCCAGCATCCCTTCCCCTCCCCACTTTTCTTTGACACTGTCCCTTGGCTTCAAACACTTAACACCCGACCTTATCTACAGTAAATATCTGTTTTTTTTTTTTTTTCCTCTCTACACTGTTTTAGCATTGATTCCTATGTAAATCAGTATTGCTGACCTGAAGAAGAGAGGAGAACTCTCGAAAGCTTGTCCTATGACATAAATTGTTAGTCCAATAAAAAAGGTATCACCTAATACTGAAGAACTCATTTATTCTGCACTATATATATATATATATATATATATATATATATATATGTGTGATGTGTGTGTGTGTGTGTGTGTGAATATATTTATCAAAGTTGCACAATGTTAATAATTTATTCTCACATGTCTTTTTTTTTTAAATGTTTAAAATATTATATAATATACACACACACACACACACACAGCTACCAAGTGACAAACACACACAGTGATACCCGCCTCCCAAGCGCGCTTGCTGTCTCTGCCAGGACAGCAAAAAGCTCCTGGTAGAGCGAGCGGCAGCAAGCAAGAGCGAGCAGCAGCACCTAAGCGCTTACTATGTCCCAGGCCGGAGGAACTATAGCCGCGTTGATTACAGATGCAGGGGCTTTGTGCATCTGTTCAGCCCGGCTCAGCGACGCTGAGCTGCCTACGCTGAGAGAGGGAGGCCCGGCGCTCACGCTGGAGGAGCAGCACCGGGAGACAGATGTCTCCCAGCAGCACTGCAGCGTCACCCCCCCCCCCCCTCCCTCCCCGCAGCACACCGGCCCTCCCCCCACGTGGCACAGGCCCCCGCAGCACTGACCTCCCCCGTGCAGGGACCGGGCCGTTCAGCCATACCCTCCCCCACCCCCCCGTATCTGTGTGTATTTATTTGTGTGTGTGTGTGTATCTGCATCAGTGTGTGTGTATCTGTTTGTATTTATTTGTGTGTGTGTGTGTGTGTATTTATTTGTGTGTGTGTGTATTTGTGTGTGTGTGTGTGTATTTATGTGTGTATTTATTTGTGTGTGTCTGAGAGAGAGAGTGAGGTCAGAGAGAGAGAGAGAGAGAGAGTGAGGTCAGAGAGAGAGAGAGAGTGAGGTCAGAGAGAGAGAGAAAGTGAGGTCATAGAGAGAGAGAGAGTGAGGTCATAGAGAGTGAGGTCAGAGAGAGAGAGAGAGGGGGGTCAGAGAGAGAGTGAGGTCAGAGAGAGAGAGAGAGTGAGGTCAGAGAGAGAGAGAGAGAGTGAGGTCAGAGAGAGAGAGAGAGTGAGGTCAGAGAGAGAGAGAGAGTGAGGTCAGAGAGAGAGAGAGAGTGAGGTCAGAGAGAGAGAGAGTGAGGTCAGGGAGAGAGAGAGTGAGGTCAGAGAGAGAGTGAGGTCAGAGAGAGAGAGAGAGAGTGAGGTCAGAGAGAGAGAGAGAGAGAGAGAGAGTGAGGTCAGAGAGAGAGAGTGAGGTCAGAGAGAAAGAGAGTGAGGTCAGAGAGAGAGAGAGTGAGGTCAGAGAGAGAGAGAGAGAGAGAGAGTGAGGTCAGAGAGAGAGAGAGAGAGAGAGAGAGAGTGAGGTCAGAGAGAGAGAGTGAGGTCAGAGAGAGAGAGAGTGAGGTCAGAGAGAGAGAGAGTGAGGTGAGAGAGAGAGAGTGAGGTCAGAGAGAGAGAGTGTGAGGTCAGAGAGAGAGGGAGGTCAGAGAGAATGTGAGGTCAGAGAGAGTGTGAGGTCAGAGAGAGTGTGAGGTCAGAGAGAGAGAGAGAGGGAGGTCAGAGAGAATGTGAGGTCAGAGGTCAGAGAGAGAGAGAGTGTGAGGTCAGAGAGAGAGAGTGTGAGGTCAGAGAGAGAGAGTGTGAGGTCAGAGAGAGTGTGAGGTCAGAGAGAGTGTGAGGTCAGAGAGAGTGTGAGGTCAGAGAGAGAGAGAGAGAGGGAGGTCAGAGAGAATGTGAGGTCAGAGGTCAGAGAGAGAGAGAGTGTGAGGTCAGAGAGAGAGAGTGTGAGGTCAGAGAGAGAGAGTGTGAGGTCAGAGAGAGAGAGTTCTGAGAGAGAGAGTGAGGAGAGAGAGTGAGGTCAGAGAGAGAGAGTGCGGTCAGAGAGAGGTCAGAGAGAGAGTGAGGTCAGAGAGAGTTAGAGTGTGTGAGAGAGAGTGAGAGTGTCTGAGAGAGACACCAACTGCGCACTGCAACTGTTAGGTATGTTTGTACACCTATGTATGTATGTACACCCTTGTTTTTACTTTGGGCGCCGCGTAAAAAAATCCTGATCGCCTTGGGGAGCCTTGAAAAAATTCTGATTGCCTTGGGGAGCCTTGAACCGAAAAAGTTTGGGAACCACTGCCCTAATACTTCCACACTGTCCCACCCCTCACTGAGTTTTGGGAACGCTTTGCTTTTGCAACACCTAATCCTCTAATCCTCAACCTGCTCTGGGGCCACGCTTCACAGCTATCAAAACCTTCACGTCTGCTACCACAGACTGCCGAATCAGGTACAGAATCTACACACAACGCACAAACACAGCACACACACACATTCACACAACACCAAACACTGCAGACTGCCTCTTCAAACCCCCCCTCCCCTCCACGCCACACATCTCCCTCCCGCAACCGGACCGCGAGGCCGCGGCCTCCACTCACACACCATGGCAACGATGTCCCTCCCCCTATCCCGCCACCTCACACAGTGTAGCTCCCGCGAACCGCACAGCACGCCTCATCTCCTGCACCTCACACAGCTCCCTACCGTAACCAGACCGCGAGGCCCCCTACCCCGCTACACCATGCCACCAATGTCCCTCCCCCTATCCCGCTACCTCACACAGTGTAGCTCCCGCTACACACCACTCCCTCCCGCTACACCACTCCCTCCCGCTCCATTCCCTCCCCGGCGGGGGAACAGGCAGGCTGCCACGCGGCGCCTAAGATGGCGGACCCCCTTCCTCCCTCGCGCTCCATTCCCTCCCGCTCCACTCCCTCCCGCTCCACTCACCACCCTCCCGCTCCATTCCCTCGCGCTCCACTCACCTCCCTCCCGCTACACACCACTCCCTCCCGCTACACACCACTCCCTCCCGCTACACACCACTCCCTCCCGCTACACTCACCTCCCTCCCCGGCGGGGGAACAGGCTGCCACGCGGCGCGTAAGATGGCGGACCCCCTTCCTCCCTCGCGCTACATTCCCTCCCGCTCCACTCACCTCCCTCCCGCTCCATTCCCTCCCGCTCCATTCCCTCCCGCTCCATTCCCTCCCGCTCCACTCAGCTCCCTCCCCGGCGTGGGAACAGGCTGCCACGCGGCGCGTAAGATGGCGGACCCCCTTCCTCCCTCGCGGCGCCGAGTGAGAAGATGGCGGCGGCCGGAAGTACAGGTAGGTGTCGCGTGTGTGTGTGTGTGTGTGTGTGTGTGTGACACTGCCCCCCCTCCTGTCCACTGCCCCCTCTCCTGTCCACTGCCCCCCCTCCTGTCCACTGCCCCCCCCCTCCTGTCCACAGCCCCCCCCTCCTGTCCACAGCCCCCCCCCTCCTGTTCACAGCCCCACCCCTCCTGTCCACAGCCCCACCCCTCCTGTCCACTGCCCCCCCTCTCCTGTCCACTGCCCCCCCTCTCCTGTCCACTGCCCCCCTCTCCTGTCCACAGACCCCCCTCCTGTCCACTGCCCCCCTCTCCTGTCCACTGCCCCCCCTCTCCTGTCCACTGCCCCCCCTCTCCTGTCCACTGCCCCCCCTCTCCTGTCCACTGCCCCCCCTCTCCTGTCCACTGCCCCCCCCCTCCTGTCCACTGCCCCCCCCTCCTGTCCACTGTCCACCCCCTCCTGTCCACTGTCCACCCCCTCCTGTCCACTATCCACTGCCCCCCCCTCCTGTCCACTGTCCACCCCCTCCTGTCCACTGCCCCCCCTCCTGTCCACTGCCCCCCCTCCTGTCCACTGCCCCTTATACTGTCCACTGCCCCCCCTACTGTCCACTGCCCCCCCCTCCTGTCCACTGCCCCCCCCCTCCTGTCCACTGCCCCCCCTCCTGTCCACTGCCCCCCCCCTCCTGTCCACTGCCCCCCCCTCCTGTCCACTGCATCCCCCTCCTGTCCACTGCCCCCCCCTCCTGTCCACTGCCCCCCCTCCTGTCCACTGCCCCCCCTCCTGTCCACTGCATCCCCCTCCTGTCCACTGCCCCCCCTCCTGTCCACTGCCCCCCCTTCCTGTCCACTGCCCCCCCTTCCTGTCCACTGCCCCCCCTCCCCCCTGCCTCCCCTCCCCCTTCCCACCGCCTCCCCTCCCCCCTTCCCACCGCCTCCCCCCCCCCTTCCCACCGCCTCCCCCCCCCTTCCCACCGCCTCCCCCCTCCTTCCCACCGCCTCCCCTCCCCCTTCCCACCGCCCCCCCCCCACCGCACCCCCCTTCCCACCGCCCCCCCCTTCCCACCGCCCCTTCCCACCGCCCCCCCCCTTCCCACCGCCCCTTCCCACCGCCCCCCCCCCTTCCCACCGCCCCTTCCCACCGCCTCCCTTCCCACCGCCCCCCTTCCCACCGCCTCCCCACCCCCTTCCCACCGCCTCCCCACCCCCTTCCCACCGCCTCCCCCCCCCTTCCCACCGCCTCCCCCCTCCTTCCCACCGCCTCCCCCCCCCCCTTCCCCCTCCGCTCCCCTTTCCCCCCCCTCCGCTCCCCTTTTTCACCCCCCTCCGCTCCCCTTTCCCCCCCTCTGCTCCCCTTTCCCCCCCCTCCGCTCCCCTTCCCCCCCCCTCCGCTCCCCTTTCCCCCCCTCCGCTCCCCTTTCCCCCCCTCCGCTCCCCTTTCCCCCCCTCCGCTCCCCTTTCCCCCCCTCCGCTCCCCTTTCCCCCCCCTCCGCTCCCTTTTCCCCCCCCTCCGCTCCCTTTTCCCCCCCCTCCGCTCCCCTTTCCCCCCCCGCTCCCCTTTCCCCCCCCTCCGCTCCCCTCCACCCCCCCCCCTCCGCTCCCCTCCACCCCCCCCTCCCCTCCCCTCCACCCCTGCACCCCTCTCCCCTCCCACCCCCTCCCACCCCTCCTCTAACCCTTCCCCCCCCCCGCTCCTCTAACCCTTCCCCCCCCCGCTCCTCTAACCCTTCCCCCCCCCCCGCTCCTCTAACCCTTCCCCCCTCCTCTAACCCTTCCCCCCTCCTCTAACCCTTCCCCCCTCCTCCACCCCTTGCCCCCCTCCTCCACCCCTTGCCCCCCTCCTCCACCCCTTGCCCCCCTCCACCACCCCCTCCTCCCCTTCCCGCCACCCTTCGCCTTCCTGCCCGCCTTACCGCCTCCCCACCCCCGCCTCTGCCTTTCACCCGCCCTTACTCCGGCCGCCTCTGCCTTTCACCCACCGCCTCACAGCCGCTGCACGCACTCAACAGACACCCGCCACACTCGACGCATACCTGCCGCCACACACACCTGCTGCCTCCCGCCCCTACGCACCGACATCACTGTCCCACCGCCTCACACCCTAGCAGGACCCCCACGCACAGACAGCACTCACAACCCACGCGCCACCCGCCGCCTCACACCCTAGCAGGACCCCCACTCACAGACAGCACTCACAACCCACGCGCCACCTGCCGCCTCACACCCTAGCAGGACCCCCACTCACAGACAGCACTCACAACCCACGCGCCACCCGCCGCCTCACACCCTAGCAGGACCCACACTCACAGACAGCACTCACAACCCACGCACCACCCGCCGCCTCACACCCTAGCAGGACCCCCACTCGCAGACAGCACTCACAACCCACGCGCCACCCGCCGCCTCACACCCTAGCAGGACACACGCCTCACATTTTTACATCACTTATGGCACCAAAATATACATTGTACTGTGGTGTGGTTACAATAAACCATTTTTATACAACATCGTATTACATTTTCTTCCATCTTTCTTTTCAATATTATTATCCAACCTTTACAACAAATACTCACCTATTGTTCCACAATTTATAAATAATACTACCTATTACGCATTTACATCCCGGGCAACGCCGGGTCTCTCAGCTAGTATATATATATTTAAAACAAAAACAAGGAACAGAGAGTAGCGCTGTAAGTGTGATAAGTGAGTTCTAATGTGATAGTGAATAGGACTAAATTATTAAATAATCAAATAGTGCTTGTATAATAATACTAAATAAATAATTAAAGCAATAAGAGAATTGAATAATAAAACCATATAACGTGAATATCAGAGAACAAACCAGTCCAAATGATGGCAACAGATGAGAAAAAATAGGATGTCGTGATGTAGTGGCGCACTGCCCTGAGGAAGGTCCCGTTGGGAGGACCGAAACGTTGGCGGCCTTGTGTTACTGAATACACTTTTTTGATACCATACCTGCAGTGTGCTGTCTCTTTTTGGCTATCAGGATCCCCTGGTCTCCATATGTCTACATACTCTCTATGGGACAAGCATCTGCCTCCTGCAACAAAACCGTGAGTGCTAATCTCCATACCTGACCCTGACTGACTGACTGACTCTCTCTCTCTCTCTCTCTCTCATCTCTCTCCCGTATTTCCTCGATTCTAAGACGCACTTTTTTTCCCCTTTTCACGTGGCTGAAATAGGGACTGCGTCCTAGAATCGATGTACTCAAAAAAACACACACAAAAAAACAGCCAGGGGGGCGCTGCAGAAGCCACAGCAGCTTTCAGCGTTTGCCCTGTGTTTCTGCCAGCCCCGCCCCCACACAAAAGGAGCAGTGTGTCCCGCTTCATGCCCCGCGACTCTGCCACCAAACCCCCCCCCCGCCTCTCCAAGTGCCGGTCCCCAAAGGAGCAGTGCATGTTCGGCTGCATGCCCCGCGCTCCCCCCTAGCTTGCTCCAAGTGCCGGTCCCCAAAAGAGCAGTGTATGTTCGGCTGCATGCCCCGTGCGTCCCGTCCCCCCCCCCCCCTTGCTGGAATTACCGCCCCCACACAGGAGAGATTGATTTGGCAGTGTGTGGCTGCATGCCCCAAAAGCCCTCTGTCTGCCTCTGCTACTCACAGCTGTGCTGCCGGCACCACAAGCCCTCCCTCCCCCTTGCTCCAAGTGCTGGTCCCCAAAGGAGCAGTGTGTGTTCGGCCGCTGCATGCACCACAAGCCCCCCTCCTCCCCTGCTCTGCTTGTTGGAAGTGCCGCCCCCACATATGAGAGATTCATTCAGCAGTGTGTGGCTCCTGCATGCCCCACAAGCCACCCCCGTCTGCCTCTGCTATTCACAGCAGTGCAGCCGGCACCACAAGCCACCCCCACCCGTGTCTGTCTCTGTCTCTGTGTGTTTTTCTCTCTCTGTGTATGTGTGTGTCTCTCTGTGTGTGTATGTGTCTCTCTGTGTGTGTGTCTGTCTCTCTGTGTGTGTATGTGTGTCTCTGTGTGTGTGTCTGTCTCTCTGTGTGTGTATGTGTCTGTCTCTGTGTGTTTTTCTCTCTCTGTGTATGTGTGTGTCTCTCTGTGTGTGTATGTGTCTCTCTGTGTGTGTGTCTGTCTCTCTGTGTGTGTATGTGTGTCTGTCTCTGTGTGTTTTTCTCTCTCTGTGTATGTGTGTGTCTCTCTGTGTGTGTATGTGTCTCTCTGTGTGTGTGTGTGTGTGTCTGTCTGTCTCTCTGTGTGTGTATGTGTCTGTCTCTCTGTGTGTCTGTCTCTGTGTGTGTGCCCTTTCCCTCCAATCTCTCTCCCCTTCCCTCCAATCTCTCTCCCCCTTCTCTCCTTTCTCCAATCTCTCCCCTCCCCCTTCTCTCCCCCATTCCCTTCTCTCCCCTATTCCCCTCTCTCCCCCATTCCCCTCTCACCCCTCTCCCCCTCTCTGCCCTTTCCCCCTCTCTCCCTCTCTCCTCTCCCCCTCTCCCCACTTTCCCCATCTCTCCCTCCTTTCCCCCTCTCCCCCTCTCTCTCCTCTTTCACCCCCCTCTCTCTCCTCTTTCTCCCCCTCTCTCCTCCTCTCTCCCCCCTCTCTCTCTCTCCCCCCTCTCTCTCTCTCCCCCCTCTCTCTCTCTCCCCCCCCTCTCTCTCTCTCTCTCTCTCTCTCTCTCTCTCTCTCTCTCTCCCCCCCCTCTCTCTCTCCCCCTCTCTCTCTCTCCCCCTCTCCCCTCTCTCTCCTCTCTCCCCCCTCTCTCTCTCCCCCTCTCCCTCCTCTCTCTCTCCCCCTCTCCCCTCTCTCTCCCCCCTCTCTCTCTCTCTTCCCCCCATCTCTCGCTCTCTTCCCCCCTCCCTCTCCTCTCTCATCCCTCTCTCTCTCTTCCCCCCAACTCTCCCTCTCTCTCTCCCTTCCCCCTCTCTCTTCCCCCCTCTCTGTCTCACTCCCCCCCTCTCTCTCTCTTCCCCCCCTCTCTCTCTTCCCCCCTCTCTCTCTCTCTCTCTTCCCCCCCTCTCTCTCTTCCCCCCTCTCTCTCTCTCTCTCTTCCCCCCCACCCCTCTCTCTCTCTTCCCCCCTCTCCCTCTCTCTTCCCTCTCTCTCTCTTCCCCCCAACTCACCCTCTCTCTCTCTTCCCCCTCTCTCTTTCTCTCCCCCCCCCGAAAAAAAATTCTGCACATTTAATATAGTGGGGTTTTTTCCCCCAATTTTTTTTATTAAATCAAGGGTGCATCTTAGAATCGATGGCGTCTTAGAATCGAGGAAATAGGGTATATAGAATCCACAGAAGCAGCCGGCACTCCACTTGCAAGTAGAAAAAATTGGGTGCTTGTCCCATAAAGCAATAATAAACCATACGATACCGTTTGAAGCACGAGATCAGGAGACAGCACTCTGGTAAGTTTGATCACAAGTTTTTGTATTGAAAAAGACAAGGTATATGTGTCTTTTTCAATACAAAAACTTGTGATCAAACTTACCAGAGTGCTGTCTCCTGATCTTGTGCTTCAAACGGTACCGAATGGTGTGTGTGTGTGTGTGTGTATATATATATATATATATATATATATATATATATATATATATATATATATATATATATATATATATATGTGTATATATATATATATATATATATATATATATATATATATATATATATGGTCCGGAAATAATTGATACAAAGCTATTTCGGCTGTGTACCAAAATAAATTCAAGTTACAGTTAAATAATGAATATGGGCTTAAAGTGCAGTCTATCAGCTTTAATTTGATGGTATTCACATCCAAATTGGAGGAAGGGTTTAAGAATTACATCTCTTTAATATGTAGCCCCTCTTTTTCAAGGGACCACCACCAGGGGGGGCATTTGAGTTTTATACATGCATAGCAATTGGACATAGAAATTTTTAACAGTGGAAGTTTTTTTATTTAAGAATGAATCAGTTTGTTATGAGACTGGTTATAAGTATGTTAAAGAGATATTACTTTGTGCTAAGCTGAATATCTTTATACTATTACCCACTTCTTATGTGCATTTGGTTTCCAAGGGGTGTGGATGGAATTGGGTTAAAGTTTACCTAAAGATCCACTATGTCCTGTAACCACACACTCTGTGCATGAAATTTGTGACACAACATGCAAGTGGGTACGAGCATCTACTGCACCGACACACTTTATTCGAGCAAATACCCAGTATGTACCTGGCAGATACCTGGAATGAGCCGCTCCTCACCTCTGGCAAGCCCCGTTGCGTTTGCCTTCCCAGCCTGGGTTCATGCCTGGCTGACGGGCGGCTGATCAGTTAAATGATAATGATTAGAATTTAATAGGCTGCAATGCTTCGCGTGTCTACCAGATGGCATAAATTCATGAATTGTAATGCAGTATATATATATATACTGTGCAGTATTGCAGCCAGCGGGAATAAAATGCTTCAATCCCTGCTTGGAAAATACCTCAATGCACTCGGGCAGAAAACAGTCACAAACCTCAATACACCCGGGTATACCCGAATTCGTGGGACTAGCCGAGCTCGAATAAAGTGTGTCGCCAGTGTAAAACCACGTGTGGGGTAATGTATGCAATAAACCTTGGTCTGCTATGGGTTAAAACGGTCATTTTTGACCTTCAATTAATAAATTAACATTTAGGGTATTTATAGAGGGAGTTATGCACACAGCTGGCATGGACCTATAGAAGCAATTTGCGAAACACGTAGTTCCCTGCCGGTGTGTGTGCAAAGTTGTGTTCACTATCAGCCACCATTTCTCCAGGAAGTTCTCCACAAGCGGTCCTGCGGTCGGAGGCGGTCTGCAGGGCTTCACCGTGACCTGAAAGACTCGTGGAGAGTACCGTAGCTGAACTGTGCCTTTCCTAAGTGTGAGTGCTTTTATTCATGTGTTATCTAATAAATCTTATATACCTTTGACGTGTGTCTCTTCCCTATCTGAACCGCGGGAGAGACCCAGCCTCTCACTACTGCTGAGTGTGGTTCCTATCAAGGAGGGAGGCATCCTGTATTCCTATTCAGCATTGCCGTGGAGTATATCGCATCGGTGGAGGTCTTATAGTCCCTGGGTTGTCTTCAAGACAGAAGAGGACCTCAGAAAGATACCAACATTCCCTGTGTGTTCACACATGGCCGTGTGAGTAATCATATTTAATATATTATATTCCCCCATTTCCCATCCATGTGATGTTCATCAGTTTGTTATGATTGAATTTGCTTAGTGTTTGCCAGTATACCAGCGCTCCCCACCTTTTTTGTTTCTGCATTTATAATGTCAGATTTATTTAACATTAAAAAGGAGAATATAATACTGATTGTACTGGGGGCGGGTGGGTATAGTTATGTGACTTGGAGGTGTGAGGGTATAGTTATGTGCCGGGGGGGGGGGGTATATTTATGTGCCTTGGGGGTGGGGGTAGCTATGTACCCTGGAGGGGGGTTGGTATTATATGCCTTGGAGGGGGAGTTATGTGCCGGGGGGGGTATATTTATGTGCCTTGGGGGTGGGGGGTAGGTATGTACCCTGGAGGGGGGTTGGTATTATATGCCTTGGAGGGGGAGTTATGTGCCGGGGGGGGGTATATTTATGTGCCTTGGGGGTGGGGGGTAGCTATGTACCCTGGAAGGGGGTTGGTATTATATGCCTTGGAGGGGGAGGGAGAAGGAGGTATGGGCTTGGGGGTAAAGGTATGGGCCTGGAGGGGAGGGCAGGGAGGGAAGGGGAGGGAAGGGGGAGCAGAGCAGAGTATGCTTCCCTGCAGCTTTGGAGGATGGAAGGGGCCTGGTAGAGGCCTGCTGGAGGGTGCCCTAACCACAGCAGGGCCTGTCAGTGGACCTGCCAGGGGAGGCCCGCAGAGGTGCCTGTCAGAGGGTCTCCACGGAGGTGCCTGTCAGTTCCACTGACCTCCAGCAGGCCCCCTCTGATATGCACCTCTGGAGATCTCGCACATATTACAGTCAACGGCAAGGCACCCAGGCCCCCTGAAACACCGGGCCCGTGACAATAGTCCCAGCTGTCCCCGCTCTTGGCGGCCCTGCTGCTGCATGGAATCCCCACCTAGTTCACTTAGTGTTTAAACCGGTCCCACTTCTACCTTACATTTGTCTACATGTCTATTCTACAGGTTAATTTGATACTATCCCAGTCTAACTATAGACTACAGTATGTCATACATATTGCTTTCAAATTGAACTGGTAAAGGCAGCATACCTAACCAGGGAAACGGAGGCAGCAATCCCAAAGCTCAAATCGAGCTACATTATAAATCAGACTCTAGAAAATCATTCTGAAGTCAATTAAAAAAAAATAGCCTTACATAAATATATCCTTAAAACCGACTCGAGGATTGGAGTACGTGATCAACTTAAGGGTGGCAAGTAACATCAATTTGTATTGTAAAAAAAGTATTAGTAACTCACTTCACATTCAATGTGCATGTACAAAAATGGGCAGAATACATTTGCACCAATATCTTTTTTCAGATTGTGAACCAAGGAAATAATCACACATTCATAGTCATTTTGTACGTGTTGTATAATGCTACAAATCAATTATTCCACAATCGCAGACAAATTGAGCCCTGTTCTCATGAAACCGCAGCACATTCAAGGAGTAACCAGTGATTTAGCAAACAAATTGAAAAGGTCTTAGAATATATATAATTTGCACATGGTTATCTTATCAACAAAACGCTATCAGGCTCCGGATCCCCAGCGATATGGCTCAGTCACTATACATTTCAAGTAAGGGTATTATTGTCGTTAGGGATGTGAGAAGCACAAGCGTGATCTTCTCTTGTATCTTATCGACGTCGTTGGCAAAGATGCTGCCTTGAGGCTATGCTTATAGTGCCGGCGACGGCGACGTCAGTCTACGGGGCTGGAAAAATCAAAATGAGATGACTACCAGCGATCGCCACAAGCCGTTGCGCCATCGCGTCGCGCTTACTATAAGCGCACGCGATGGCGACAATGCATTTGTTTTGGCGCGACGTCGCTGTCGTCTTCGCGGGCACTATAAGCGCAGCCCTAGCCTAATGAGAAAATAAAAGGAAATCAATGAAGACGCATTGCATTAACCACATTACAAATGTAATTCCACAACCACAAAAATGAAGCACAATGAATTGGAAAAAATAAACTATTTCCATAAATACTATTTAAAAGCCTTTGTTGTAAACACATAGTTTCATTTGCTTGCAATTAAAACACCGACATTATTTATAGAATACACAGGGAATTGTCTTGCAGTTGTAAAGTGAAGTAATCTTAACTTGCTTTTATTATAGTTTTTGCAGGAATAAACAGGGTAATAGATTAAACGGAAATATATATCAAGTCATAGTTTTTCATCTAGCTCAAAAGCTTCATTTGTAATCCCACCACAATTGGGTATATGATCTACAGAACTCCTTGCAGATATATAGCTTTTGGGGTTAGTTGTTATACTCCAACAATCAGAGCATCTGTCCTGTCCCACAAGAATCGGATGTACCTTGGGATCAAAAATCACAGGTTGCCTGTAATGAAGAAAAAGAACTCCACTCATCAAAAGTAGAATTGCAGATAGAATCCCAATAGCAATAGCAGCTCCAACTTCCTGTCTCTCTGGCCTAGATGGCATATGAAATGTACTTGGGAAGTCTATGCTGAAGTTGTTTACAACTGAATGCAGATTCCAGGCCGTAGGTATTATGATGCATACACCAGCAAACAAGTTAAAAATCCCCCCAGCAGTAAACAAATGTGTGATCACAGTTATGGGAGCGGTACCTTGATAGATGTTCTTTAGTCCGAAGGCACAGGTAACTTTTCCTGCTGCCCCCAGGAAGATAGCCACCAACATTAGGCCTTGTGCAACAAAGATCTCAGGTGGTACAAATGAGTCCTTCACACTGAAAACTTGACAGTACATTGTTTCTAGGTTTGGAGATACCAAGACACGACTGAAGAAGCACGTTCGCCAGATTCCTATCCAAGCAATGCCAGAAGAAATAATTGTGCTGTTAGCCACATGCCACACTCTCCATTGCACAAGTCCTGTTGTAATGGAACCTAAAACCCAGCCCACGGTAGCAAACGCAAATCCAGCAAGTTGAACATTAGCTGTATGAGCTAGATAGGGCATGACCTGGAGTTCTTCTGGGGAATGCACATTCACAATTGGTTGCTGAAAAAGAAAAACAATTATTATATTCAGATATATGAAGATATGACCCCTGAACATTTGATTTAATTGAATTACCTTCACGTGAAGCAGAAAATCATATTTTGAACTTCTCCTATGCTTTGTTTTCTACGACTTGCCTATGCATTTCCTACATGATACACTAAAAGTCTAAGTAGTTAAATTGACACCTGCAGTTGTCGGGAAACTGGAAACAAACCCATACATTCAAGTTCTTCACTCTAGTGCGGGACAGTAAAGGAAGACAATGCATGTTGTTTAGAACATAGCAACAGTGTTGCATGTTGCAAGCCCTTGTGAATGGTCAGTGTTTAATTAGGGTTTTACCAACTGTCAACATTACAATAATGCTTTCCAATGGTGTATTGTAATAATGTCAACTGCAGTATGTTAAAACAACTATTCAGATATGGACGATGAGGAGATATGAACAATTAACATGCCATATTGGAAGGCGAAACTGCGCTATTATAACATAATTACATAGCAACCTAAGAAGCATTTACTGTACTCTTAGCACTGTATAGGTTACTGTACAGGTACGAACAGTCCCCACCTAGATGAGTGGATAGGGAAGGATTTGGGGAGGCATAAGGATGGTGCTACTGGCCCCGGCACTGTAAAGGTTAATATTTTAACGTTTATTTAAAAGCAAACATTGTTTGATGTTGTAAGAACCATTTTTTATGCTGTCTACAGTCATTCCTAAGCTATCTGTTTTTCTGTACATACTTTTGCAAACCAGGCCTATTCAGTGCTCTCCAGTGTTGGATACAAATTAACTTTTGTTTCTAAACTATACAAATTTCACAAAAGGAAAAAAGGTTACTTTGAAATATATGTACCCGGCCCGTCGTTCTATATAGTAGGGTAATCCTTTTACAATGAGATAATAATGTATTCATCTTATCAAATCAGCCCACCCTGGAAGAAGCTCTTCGTGAGAGAAATGCGCAGCGGGTGGTTTTAGCATCAGTGGTCAGTGACTTAATCTGTGTAACTCGCGTGACGACGTACTTTGAAACGTCAGAGCATTTTGTAAGATCTTGCCCTGTACCACATCCCTATTTCCTCTGACACTAGAAGAACGTGGTGTGTGTGGTGCTCAAACCTGGGCAAGTGTCCTATTGAGACATATGACATATTATAACCATTATATGGTGGTCCGGTGATAATGGAGTGCCCCTCAATAAATTGCAGAGAAACTGAGTAGTACTGTAGGGGAAGTGACAAGTGGAGTCAGTTGGGACAACCACAGGGATGTACACAATAATCACCCAAACAGTATATTGAAGAAGGCAATAATGATGGAAAGCAGGATTTAAATAAGGCACTAGGGCACTTTACCTGCTGGTTCCCAGGGGCACTCTCCAGATCAATGCGTGCAATCCGTCCGTTGGTAGATTCAGAAGTGCAGAGGGTGCAGACAGAGCACAGCTCCAGACGTCCTGCAATGTCAAGCAGGAAGAAACACACCAGGCCACTCCGCAATAATAAAAATTAAAGATTGTATTGAAAGCTAATAACACATACAGGGAACAAAAATAGGACAAAAGGTGCGTTCCTTTTGTCCTATTTTTGTTCCCTGTATGTGTTATTAGCTTTCAATACAATCTTTAATTTTTATTACTGCGGAGTGGCCTGGTGTGTTTCTTCCTGCTTGACATTGCAGGACGTCTGGAGCTGTGCTCTGTCTGCACCCTCTGCACTTCCTCTGACACTAGTAAGAAAGTAAGGACAACATATTTGATAGGGATAGAATGTAGGGAAGTAGTTGAGTGACCCTTAAATGTGCAAATAACACAATATAAAACATAAGGATCAATTAGGATCCTACTGTTTATTTGATTGAGATACTGTATGATCACTGCAATTTGTATGAAAGAGACCAAATGAGATGTACTGTATATTGATTGAGATGTGATCACTACAGTAGGTATATATGAATGAAAGAAACCAATGGGGATTTTGATTTGATGATATGAATATCTAATTATCTTATTGCAACAGGATTACTCTACTATATTGGACTGTGGGTCATACAGATTAACATTTAAGAATAACCTTTTTAAATTTGCATGTAGCTAGGTCCCCTCTTACCTCCTGGATGGGGGACAGCTGCGGGGGTGTCGGGTGCCGCCGGAGCTGCAGGCGGACCCGGCATAGGTTCGGGGGAGCTGGCGGCTGGCTACCGGTGGTAGCAGCCATTTTGAAATAGTTGCGCATGCGCATCGAAGCCTCGCACATGCGCAGTGAATCTTAGTTGCGCCGGCCATCTGGAATAGGGCTCCGCATGGGACTACAGTTCCCAGCAGCCTCAGGGACTGCATATCAGGTGGGTGAACACAGCCAATAGGGCTGTAGTATCCCCCGCACGAAGATACAATTGGTGCGCTTTAGAGGGACCACGCCAGTTGAAGCCAGGAGAGAGAAGGGAAAGGTAGTGTCCAGGGAGCAGTGCTTCCCTGGACTAGGCCTAGAGTTGCCCCACAGGCCCCAGTTAGGCCCCAATCATTATTAGCTTGTGGCTGCTACAGGGAAGACCCTGAGCTAGGGACACTTCCACCATAGCATTCCCAGTGTTAGTATACCAAGGACAAGAGGTCACGGAGCGGTCTGCAGCCTGTGGTCTGGAACCAGACCACGAGGCCACTTAAAGAGACACTTTATAGGGAGACACTCCAGCGGGGGCCCCCTCAGAGGTGGACACCTTCGCGAGAGGATTGGAGAAACCGCGTCATGGGCTCACAGTGCGGTCCGATGGATCACCATCTTCAAGTTGTCCTGGTCTGGACCGGAGACCAGGAAAGGTACCCAACGAGCACCACGGCCACACACACAAGGGGGTAGTGCTACTCCTCACATTTGGGTGGGCCTGCGCTTGTGGACATTGGGTTACAAGTGGTCAGGGCACTCTAAGTACTTTGGGGGGTCTCACCGAGGCGTGTAGATACATTGTGTGGGGGTATTACATTATGGGGCCTGTACTGTTATTATGAGTTAGAGTTATGTGTTGTCAGTAAAGATAAGTTGTTATACCACTGTGTGTGTATATTCATACTTTACCGTGTGGGTTCTTGGGAAGGGGTTATCCAGCTACGCTTTGATCCCTCCCAGGTGGAGGCGCCGTCATCATAAATTTGGAATTAAAAGTACATTTTTATCTAATATTAGAAATTACTGGTGAGTGCAGCTGAAAATAGTCTTGTTTCTCTCTTTTTTCCCCTGATTAGTTTGTTATCGTCTTCACACCACTGTGCTAGTAATTTACAGAAACCTTTTATGCACAAGCAGAGCGGAAGCTATTTCACTGAAGTGGTTCTATTTAGTTCTATGCCTTTAGCCATGCTAACTAATGTAATAATTAGTCAAGTGTTACTATCCCCAAGTAGCAGCATTTTGCTTTTTTTTCTGAGCAGCACAGCTAAATGCTGGCATTAGTATAACAATATAGATAAAATACTGAGCCATTTTCATATGCTGATTGCTGAACTGTAGATTTGGATTGCCCCTTACTGTAATTATTGCACAAACAATCGAATAATATTACAAGTAATATAATGTCATATTTATATACGGAAATGTATAAAAAAAAACTAATATGTGAAATTTTATGGGCTCATATTTCCAATGCAGTGTTATTCCATAAGACATTCCAATGCCTAAAGACAACACCTTATTCATTAACTTGAATGGGCAGTAATTTTTCTGCTGACACAAGTGTCAAGAGAGAGGGGGTTGGCCCGGGATTAAAGGGGTTACACCCCATTTGGCCACCCTCTACTCTCACCTGGGAAGCAAGGGGTTAACTGGACTGGGGTCCAGTAATGTGTTTTTGCCTTGCTTCAGCCATCCAACTGTTTATTCCCCTGTATAAATGTATTGTTTCTGTGCCAGTGTCTGCACCACACACACACTGGGGCTTAAGGGGTTAATGAGCTGCAGTTTAGGAAAATACAAATGTGTGGTGTCTTTTCAGAAATATCTGGGCTTCAACAGGCTTGATTGAAGTGGTGTGTGAAAAGTACAGAGGGGGTTTGGTGTATGTTAACACATATTGCTGGTAGAGACAGCTAGGCCCATGTCTGGAGCATTGGGTGTGAAATCTAGCACCTGTGACAAATGTTCACTACACACAGCCCAGCTTCAAAGGATTTCTTGATGGGGGCCTGGGGTGCGGTTACGCAAGGAGATCTCAGAATGAGTGACCTTATTAAATATAAGAATATTATGAGATGTCCTCGGCTGAACATGCTAAGAGTTACATATGTGTAACCAGGGGACCGAGCCGCAAATAATGATTATAGACACATGATATCTAGCAGGTCCTAAGAGACAGATATTAATATCTCTCTTCATTTTAGTATTACACAGTAATATTTAGTCTCATTGGGAGTGTCATGCGTGCCGGAATGTATTAATATGTCTCACGTGCCAGTAAGTATTACTGAACTAAAGTTATGAAGTTATTTAGATAGGAAAAGCAGTTTTTTAAACGTCCTTGGGTGGGAGGAGTTTTACTCTGTGGAAAACTGTCAACCTCACCACTGATTTATGAGAGGGGCTGGATTTAGGTTGTGTTCAATGGGAAATAATTGTATAAGAACCAGGCTCAGCCTATGGCTATTGTCTTTCTTGTCTTTTGTGATTTTCAAGATTGCTGTATGAACTGCTAATCAAGATTTGTGATTATTTCATAATTCCAACATTAAGTTAGTGCATATTTGGTTTGTTATTTGTATATCTCGTGTGTTCACCTTCTTCAAGGAATAAATTATATTTTATCATATCTAAGCCTCCTTCAGTTCAACCTACTTATATTTTTGGTGTGTATTATTAATAGCCTGTTACAAAGTTACCGTCACAACAAGAAGGTTTTATGGAATTATATTTTTTTTGTATAGGCTTTGATGTTGAGGGGCAGGGCCAGATTAAGACTTTGCGAGGCCCTAAGCTACGATAAGGATGAGGCCCCATTAAAAAAAAAGTTAAAAAAATATTGTGGGCAAGGTAACTACCATAAACTGCTTTGAGTACTCCTCACAATTGAAAAGTGGTGTGAGAGTCCACTCCTAAAATGGAAACAACACAGGGACTGAGGATATGAAGTCGAAGGAAAGAACTAACTAAAACCATTATGCTCGTCTGCAAAACTTTGTCCAACTTTTTTTTAAATGACACAGGTTGCTTTTAGCGTACATTCAACTTTTGCTACTAAAAATTCATTATCAATTTTATTCTAATTTATTTCTAGGGTGAATCGACCCTTTGGTTTTTATGGGGTCCCTCAAATATATTATAGGTATTTGAATTAAATATATTTTTCTAAGTATTTGGAAAGCCCCTCAAATTGTGAGGCCCCTGAGCTGAAGCTTATTTTGCTTATATGTCAATCCACCACAAATCTGTAGCTTGCTGTACCTTGCAGCCCTCCAGAGAATAGAGATACTGTAGGTGTAGTTTCTGAAATCCAGTTTGCGAGTTATTTTAAAAAAAGATGCAGAAATCCTGAAAAAGGGGGGGCCAAGCTGTGAATGTGGGGGACCCCAGCTGTAAACGCAGGAGGGCCACATTCATGTGCGGGGGGGTCCAGATTGCCATCACCGGGGCCGAAAGAGGAAGGGGGGGGGAGAGACGGCAATGGGGAGAGAGAGGGGGGTAGAGATAGGGGGAGCGGAGAGAGAGAGGGGGGGCGGAGATAGGGGGTGACCGGAGACAGGTGGAGCGGGAACATTCTATCCCGAGCAACGTCGGGAATATCAACTAGTATTTAATAACCAGCAACACCCCAATATATTCAAAACAAAATTATATACTGTATGTAATCAATGTATATACGGTATTGCCAGCGTGATGCCACATGATCACGGAATTTCAATCTTCTCTATGTTTTCTAACGCTAATCCTAGTACATTCTGGTCCATAAGTGTCCTGCATTAAATAGAGACTTGAAAAAACAGGGCTTAACTAGTAATGTTGCTAATGGTTCCTAGCCACCTAAAGTTTCAATCACAACATGGCACTATCACTGTACTCAGAACTGGCTTGCAAATCGCCGGTAAATGCAGGACCCAGTGCAGTCACACAGATGGCATCGTCATCAAGCCAGCCCTGAGTCTGCTGTAATAATGAACCTATTACCTTCACAGTAAAGTATTACTGGCATAACCCGGTTTAAGGACACTCACTTTAAGAACACTCGCGAGTAAGGACATATCGCCCAATAGGCAAACAGCAGCTCGCGCATGCGCCTGTCAGCACGTCCTGGACAGCAATACCAGCTCCCTACCTGCATAGAAGCTGTGCGCAAGCAGGTAGACTATAGAGCCTGTTACAAATGCCTTATTTACATCAGTTATGCACGTATATGACAATTGCAGTACAGTACAAACATCGATAAATGGGAAAAAGGTAGTGCTTCACTTTAAGTACATTTTCGCCTTACATACATGCTCTGGACGCATTGCGTACGTTAATGCGGGGTATGCCTGTACCTACTTATTTCATACTGTTTGATACATTGGCAGGACACTGTTCATTTAAGTCACGTTGCTCTGGGTTGCTTTGCAGTATTGCCAAGCTCCCTCCATGTCTTCTATTCTATACCAGTGCTATAACAGATCTCTAGGTCTCCATTTACCATAACAATTAAAGACTATTTTAAACCAGGATAAACCAGTAAATGATAGAAAACAAGTACTGGATTATGCAAAAGTAGTTTGGCAATACTGCCTTTGAGTAGTACAGGTACAGTATTTACAAAACATATTTTACACATACAGTCTGTGTATCATTATTCCCTTATGAAATGAAAGAAGTCTTTACCTGGGACTTTACTACTTAAAACAGCTGTCTGGGCTACTTTCTGCTTTTTAGGCTCCTTTTTTTTTTTTTTACTTAGCTAAAGCACACTCTGGATCTGGATCTCTTATTTACCCTGTATATCTTAACTGCCCTATAATACACCGGAATAACCTATACTCCTTTCTTCCAGATCTAACTCTCAAGCTTCACACGGAAGACATCGGAATCCCCCCTAACCAAGAAGACAGGTAGGGAACACCTCCCCTCCAATGTATAACATTGCGGGAATGAGGGTACCTGGACATTGAGGGACTGCGTATCAGGTAAGATCCAAGGCGGGATTGTTGCTTTAGAAATGGTGAAGCGGGGGTGTCCTGACACTGGTTAAGGGGTTTAGGAAACTAGTCATTCACATCTGGGTTTTTGTTCTAGATCCGACATTTACACACACACACACACACACACACACACACACACACACACACACACACACACACACACACACACACACACACACACACACACACACACACACACACGTAACAAGGACTAATTATAGTATAATGTAATACAATAAATAAACATGTCAAAAATGAATGTTCTTACTAGGAATTTATTAAATTTATGTTTTGTTTTTTTTAAAGCGGGGTTGTGGGCGGGCCTATGGGTGTGGTTGGGGGCGGGACTAGGTGGCGAGTAGATTTTTTGGTGATTTGTCAAGCACTGTATATTTATATATATGAGGAAGGTCACATTCTGCTGACCGAAACGTTGGATGCAGTGCCATATACTTCTTATATGAATACAGTTTTTTTGTACTTACCTAGCTGTGTGCTGTCTCTGTATCCCGGACCAACATCTGGTAAATATTATATATATATATATAGTGGTTGACAAATCACCAAAAAATCTACTCGCCGAACAACAAAAAAAATCTTCTCGCCACCTAGTACCACACGTGTGCTGCTTGGGCCAATAGGAGCTCGCCACAATGTTAAATCCACTCGCCCGGGGCGAGCAAATGTATAGGTTTGTCGAACACTGTGTATATATATATATATATATATACACACAGTGTTCGACAAACCTATACATTTGCTCGCCCCGGGCGAGTGAATTTAACCCCCGGGCGAGTAAATATTGGCCCGAGCAGCACACGTTTGGTACTAGGTGGCGAGTAG
This sequence comes from Ascaphus truei, assembly GCF_040206685.1. Classification (NCBI taxonomy): domain Eukaryota; kingdom Metazoa; phylum Chordata; class Amphibia; order Anura; family Ascaphidae; genus Ascaphus; species Ascaphus truei. Next base: position 116,938,192 of record NC_134485.1, on the reverse strand, counting down.
ATTTTTTTGTGTGGCGAGTAGATTTTTTGGTGATTTGTCAACCACTGTGTATATATATATATATATATATATATATATATATATATATATATATATATATATATATATATAGTGGTGATTTGGGGGAGTTTCGCAGAGCTTGCTTGGTATCTGTGTGTTTGTTAACTTTGTCCAGCTGGTCTCAGCTGTTTTTGAGGTTAGTGGCTCCTCCCTCCCAGGGTTTATCTCACCCCTCCCCACTTTCCAAGTAAGCAGGTTTTCTTTTCATGCAGCTGGTTGCGACAGGTTCAATGCAAGGACCATCCTGCCTCTAATTATAGAGGGAAATAAGAATTGTAATCAGTTAGTGTTAGAACCTACGAATTTGGTCATGCCTTGATGTGGCTCGCAGGCTTATAAGCTTTGGCCAAAGGGTTAACTAAATTACCCTTTTTCCAGAGATATATAGGTATTTCACTGTGTATTTTTGTCACATTGGATGTTGCTCTGGGCTTCTATGTTTCTTGCTGTATACATTTAGCCACGCTCAGTAGTACTCCTTTTCACACTTATATATAGTGGTAATTTTGGGGGGTTCTTAGAGCTTGCTGGGTAACTGTGTGTTTTTAAACAATTAAAATTCCCTGTATCAGCTCAGAGGTACCCCTCAATTCAGGTAAGGTAAAAAATAACAAATATATATATATATATATATATATATATATATATATATATATATATATATATATATATATAGTGGTTGACAAATCACCAAAAAATCTACTCGCCACACAAAAAAAATCTACTCGCCACCTAGTACCAAACGTGTGCTGCTTGGGCCAATATTTACTCGCCTGGGGGTTAAATCCACTCGCCCGGGGCGAGCAAATGTATAGGTTTGTCGAACACTGTGTATATATATATATATATATATATATATATATATATATATATATATATATATATATATATATATATATATATATGTAGAGGTATCAGTACCGTGTTAGCCGAGCTTCAATAATCAAAAAAGAAATAGATGATACCGTTCTGTGGCTAACGAAATGCTTTTATTTGTGCGAGTTTTAGAGATACACGTTGATCTCTTCTTTCGGTGACGTTACAATGAATGAAGCAAGCAAAAGGTATACTTAACAACAGTGTCTATTGGAATGTTATCTGTGCTGGTCCTTCCCCCGGTGTGGATGTGTTTTATGGCTAGAGGTGTCAAAAGGTTCCTGAAAGCAAGTGAAGTAAGAGTGTGTGTGTGTATCAGTGTGAATAAAAATGAATGGAGAGCCCACAGTATATACAGTGCTTTACAAAAGGTGTGTGTGGAGTGGGTATAAATGGTGTGGGTGGGTGTGGAAATGTGAGAGATTGTAGCACAACTAAAAGTGTGTGTGGATACTTTGTGGTCCCTATTGGTGTATAGGGATGGAAAAACAAGGAGTATTAGTATGTGTAAGAGACAGCTGTGTGTACATACATATAGCACAGTATGTACCGAAAGAGAGACGGTTGCATGAATACAAATTTATGCAACTGTTCGGGACACTTAGCAGTGGCCTAAACAGAGATCGAAATTTTATGAGTCATTACTGACACAATTGAACTCTCTTCCCATGAGCGCTAAAGGCCATGTCTGTACATACTGTGCTATATGTATGCACACACAGCTGTCTCTTACACATACTAATACTCCTTGTTTTTCCATCCCTATACACCAATAGGGACCACAAAGTATCCACACACACTTTTAGTTGTGCTACAATCTCTCACATTTCCACACCCACCCACACCATTTATACCCACTCCCACTCCACACACACCTTTTGTAAAGCACTGTATATACTGTGGGCTCTCCATTCATTTTTATTCACACTGATACACATACACACTCTTTCTTCACTTGCTTTCAGGAACCTTTTGACACCTCTAGCCATAAAACACATCCACACCGGGGGAAGGACCAGCACAGATAACATTCCAATAGACACTGTTGTTAAGTATACCTTTTGCTTGCTTCATTCATTGTAACATCGCCGGAAGAAGAGATCAGTGTATCTCGAAAGCTCGCACAAATAAAAGCATTTCGTTAGCCACAGAACGGTATCATCTATTTCTTTTTTGATTATATATATATATATATATATAACAACTATAAATATTACTGTATGTTCATTTGCATGTCTTAGACAGGTCTGCAACCCTATCTTTCCCCATTATCGCCCAGCATACAGCACTTCCACTGCAGCAAGGGATTCTGAGAAATTACATGCAAATGAGCACCCAGTGCTCCCTGGATGCAAATGAACACCCAGGCTCCCCTGAAGAAGTCATCATAGATGACGAAACGCGTAGGGCGTGGCTAAGGCAGAGGAGGCACTTTCCCACTGAGAACTTTGTCAAGGACTAAGACAAACGCAGGCTGTGAGAGGCTAAGCCAAACAGAAGAGCGGACACATCTCTGTTTCCCCTGGTGGTGCAGCAGCCAGAAGCAGGCAGGCGAAGGCTCGGTTTCCTGGAGGGACTTCCTTTTGCGGGGCACCAGACCGGGTGTACGTCCCTTCCGGTAGAAGGAGACCGCGCAACGTGTGTGTAGGAGAGGACACCATTGCTGACCCGGACGCTACCACTGGCTTATGAAGGCCTATCTCATAACTGCATATATTACCGTTACACTTGTGAGTGGGCATTTGTCTGTTTTTAATGTTCCATAAACTTATTGTTATACTTTAATGCACTAGGTGTGCGCCTGTTTTTTTCTCTTTTCTTCCATAGGTATCCATAGGGAGTTGTGATCCCTTTCAAACGGGCTGCCTATACCTGGATGCATTTATCTGGAACAGGACTCTGTGATTTTTAAGGTTTTTAAAGTTTTTTAAAAGGTTTTTTTGGGGGGGGATTTTTCCATTGAATATATATTTTTTATATATTTTTTATATTTTATATTTTTTCAATACATTTTTTCGTTATGCATATTCTATATTAAAATTATTATTGTTATAACATGTTTTATCTTATAGTTACATAGGTTCTATTTTATGTTAACCTCCCTTGGCCACCCCATAGGTTGTTTTAACACAGTAGGCTACCTACTCACGGTTAGGCAGGTTGTTTTATTAGGCGCTCCTTTATTATCTTTGTTTTGTTCTGTTATATATATATATATATATATATATATATATATATATATATATATATTAGTGCAGAATAAATGAGTTTTTCAGTATTAGGTGATACCTTTTTTATTGGACTAACAATTTATGTCATAGGACAAGCTTTCGAGAGTTCTCCTCTCTTCTTCAGGTCAAGCAATACTGATATACAAAGGATTCAATGGCTAAAGCCATTTGTATATCAGTATTGCTTGACCTGAAGAAGAGAGGAGAACTCTCGAAAGCTTGTCCTATGACATAAATTGTTAGTCCAATAAAAAAGGTATCACCTAATACTGAAGAACTCATTTATTCTGCACAATCTCAACTGGACTAACACGGCTATTTTCTGCTATATATATATATATATATATATATATATATATATATATATATATATATATATATAATATATATAATTTCGTGATTTAAAATGAGCATAGATTAAAGAAGCTGTGCAAAACATATTCTATTGATGGGTTTTGCCTTTGCTAAGGATGTTTACCTCAAATTAGCACCCTTTAGTGGATCTGGTCATAATATGTTACATTACATTACATTCAGGTTAGTTTTTTTATTACGTTGCTTATATTAGAATTTTCTTTTGTTATTGCTATTATTTTTTATTTTGTAGTAACTGCATCAACACTAGAAACGAGGAGACTTCATTGGTTGCTATGGTAACCTACGGTATGTTCTTCTAATGGGTGTATGTGTGGAGAGGGTGGGGATGAATTTCACGAGCCAAGGGTGGCATATTTGTAGAGAAAAATATGTCAAGAAATAAATGGAGACGTAAATACAGCTTTTATTTAGACATATTTTTGCATCGTCCAGCGATTCCTGCTCTAATTTATCGAACCTCTCCTCAAATAATGTAATAATATATTGCCTGGGTTGTAAATTTGATTTATGATTTATTTCCCATGGTCAATCAAAGCAATATACTTACAAGTCTTAAATAAAAGCTTGTTAAATCCGTTGTCCTTGTTATCAAGTTACAAATCTGAGTCAAGTTACTTTGCCGTGTCCACACTGCTACCATGCCAGCTAAGTAGTTAACGTAAAGTTTGTAAACAAAAGGTAGCATTTTTAACAAACTCAAACAGATGCTTAGGGCTGGGACCCGCTGCGCCCGGTGGCGCGCGACCGCGGGCCACCAGCACCTTACCCGAATGGTCCTTGTCCCTGCTGCCTCCTTCCGGCAGGGCTGACTGCGTACTGTGACGCGTCAGCCGGCCGATGCTGCAAGATCCTAGTGATTTGCAGCTCTGACGCGTCACGTGGTGCGCCAGTCAGCCAATGAGGGAAGGAGGGGAGGGAAGGAGCTAGATGGGAGGCGCCATGGGCGGGGAGCAGGGAAGGAGCTGCGGGGAAAAGTGTGTGTGTATATATGTATGTGTGTATGTATGTAGGAATAGGATATTCAGCGCTCGTGCTGCAGATGTAATTGTAGGAAAAAATCCCTGTGCTGCTCGTGCATGGAGCGTCTCCCCAGATGCTCCCACTTCAGAGGTGATCCCCCCTCAAAAAGGGGGGAGGGCACCCTGAGAAACAAAGAAAGAAAATTGCACAGAAGCGCACAAGAGATGGGGTTAATAATCTATATGGATATATCATTGGACTGGGGTATTGTTGTCACTTCTAGCGCCGGGTCACTGCATTTTTGTATTATTGTCTGTTAAACGAATTTGTGAGTTATTTGTTAGGCAGGGACCCCATGGCAGCTTATAGCTAATCACAAGTAGATTTATTATCACTTACATTGTAATCACAAAATTAATGGTCACAGCGCTGAACTTTAGGGTACCAATTCACTATTCATTCACTATAATTAAAGACCGCATTATCCACTTACAGAATTTTAAACGCTGTTAATTCCTACTAGATGTGAATATTTTTACTTATATACTACCTTAAACCGATTTATCATATTTTCACAATGGAGTAGGTCACTATTGCAAATTAACATAGCATTGTATTATATGTTATTATTGATTGCCATTGTACAGTTTTTGCTAATGCATGTACAGAGCTGAATGAGTGGCTCAGTGAGTAAAGGCATTGATTGATAAGGGTCACACTGAGTCAGAGCAGGGGAGCCTGGTTCAGTTCTTCATGTTAGCTCCTTGCGGCCTTGGGCAAGTCACTTTATCTCCCTGTGCCTCAGGCACCAAAAACATAGATTATAAATTCATCTGTGCAGGGACTGTGTCTGTAAAAATCTGATGTACTGTACAGTGCTGCTTACTGCACACTATGTTGCCCAATTGGGGGTAAAAGTGCTACAGAATATGAAATAAAAGTTATAATTATTATGTACAAATTATTTCTAAGTAAAATCTTTAAATAGTGATAAAGTATTAATTTTCACAAGGACTGTGATAAGCAGAGTCCGTTGCCAGTCACGTTGGTGATTGATCACAGTCACACAAACTACTGCAATTAGGCTGTGGGCCAGCTCAAGAGAAACAGAGGAGATTTGCCTACCCTGTATACAGTAGAGGTTTTTATTGCAAACCCGGAACACACAAACCTCCTTGATATGGAGGATGTCTACAATCTTGGACTAAGTGCACAGCTCTTTACCAGGACCTGGGAGTACCAAGGGTACATATAAGTACAGGGCTTTCTAGAATTCGAAAGCTTTCTCTACATGATCAGCCCAGTCTTCATCTGCTCAAGCCATACTGTAAATAGTCCATGTGTCTCAGCCCAAATTCTGGCCCAACAATGTGTTATTCGACATGAACAGATGTCATAACTTCATGGTGATGCAGCATCATCTTATGCTGTATCAAGAGTCACCACCACCACATACATCCTAACCTCATCTACATTATAACCTTCTATTGCCACATTCCCCACTAATTCCACTGCTGACAAAAATGGTTCGCTGTTATGGGGGAAAGTGATTAATATTTCATACTGTAGAAGCAAAAGGTGACACTGTGTGCTCATTTGCATGTCATTTCCCAGAATCCCTGGCTGCAGTGGAAGCATTGTATGCTAAGAGATAAAGGTGAAATGCGGGGTTACTGACCTGTCTGAGACATGTGCATGTGCTCACAAGTGATATTAATATCTTAGGAACTCCTGGATGTCTGGGTCGAGGTTGTAGAAAAAACAGTTATATAAATATATATGAGAAAAAAGTAATTGGATGAGCAATAAACAGTTAATGTATAGCTATGTCTGGTATATGCTTCCACTACTGTATGCATTCGGTTTACACAGAAATCCACAATTGTATATAGAGAAAAGATAACATTGGGCGCAAAACTAGACAATATAACAGATAGTCCCAGTATATTACTGTGAAATATGTTGGAATAGGCAATCTTGATGGACTTCTGAAATAAAGGAAAGAGACCACTATAGTGAAGTAATGTTGGTATATTAGTGTGTATGTGTGTATATACACACGGGTATGATTGAACAAGGTCATCTTTATTGAAATGAGGTGGGCCAGCTGCCCCTCACAGCGGTTGTGCTCAGCCGCTCATGCTCACTGCACTGCCCTTCGAAAGGTATGTCTTCCCAATCTGGTGGATTCCCTATCTCCCCTCAGGGAGATATTCCCTGTGCCAGGTCCCTGGTCACAGTCTAGTGAGCAGCCTCCTCCCAAGTCTGTACTCAGACATGCTCCTTACTCCAACAACTACAACCAACTAACTTTTGAGCAGTGCTGTGCATTATGTATCCTCTGGGGGCAGGCACAACTCTGACATCACTAATTATGGATTCAGAGTATCTGACCACTCCCATCCATACATAGGGCACCTCACCAGGGTATGAGGGCAAACCTCCATAATTACTGCTGGCATTCCCATAACTTACCAGGCCTTACTGCCAGCAGGAGAGATGACTGTAATCCATTTTACAGCATGGCTACATATATATATATATATATATATATATATAGATATATATATATCTATATAGATATAGATATAGATATATATATCTATATATAATATAGATATATATATATCTATATATATAGATATATATATATATATATATATATATATATATATATATATATATATATATGTATAATCAAAAAATAAATAGATGATACCGTTCTGTGGCTAACGAAATGCTTTTATTTGTGCGAGCTTTCGAGATACACTGATCTCTTCTTCCGGCGATGTTACAATGTTCATTGTAACATCGCCGGAAGAAGAGATCAGTGTATCTCGAAAGCTCGCACAAATAAAAGCATTTCGTTAGCCACAGAACGGTATCATCTATTTATTTTTTGATTATTGAAGCTCGGCTAACACGGTACTGATACCTCTACATATATATATATATATATATAGATATATATATAGATATATATAGATATATATATATATAGATATATATATATATAGATATATATATATATATTACAAAAAGAGATAGAAGGTTGCACAAAGGCGAGCCTCTCACTTCAAATGAGTTCACTCTAAATCTGCAGTTCTAAAGTTAGGCAGATCAAGGTAATAAGCTGTGATCAATATGGCTCAGGTCCACAGAGCTCCGTTAACTCAGGGCTCATAACATACTGTTAACAAAATCATTAATGGACGGTGTATTCACTGAGGTTAACGCGAATCCACAAAGCTAATTTTATGCAGAAACAACAGCCATTAGGGATCTCATCAGCATAGGCTTGTAAAGTTAGCACTGCCTCGCATTAGCTTCAAATAACATGACTCGCATTAAGTGTGTCTTACCTAAAGGTGGCGCTAGCTCCCTCCAGAGCGTGAAATATGGGTTTTTGCAGGAGACGAGCTCTCTTGATAAGTGGTGTTAGAGAGAATACCTCTTTTGCATAATGCCTGTTATACTGTAGGTAATGCAAGCCCTGTTACTGCTGAAAACAGCACTTAACCCAGCATTAGTGAGCTTTGAAAATACCTGTTAGCACGTAACGAGGCATTTAATTAAGTTAATGCCTTGTTAAGTCAATAATGGACCTCTGCAGATCTGGACCTACCTATATGTGTGGTACAAAAGTATTTTTTTATTAGCCATAGCCACAGCCTTTTAAACTACACATTTTAAGGACTTTAACTGCGGAAACTGCATTTTTGGGGCCAAAAATCCTGTTTGACCTCTGTAGGGGTTTTCAGATGACAACCACCCGAACAGCCACTTCGTCAGATACAAAATATGTCCCTTAAAATGAGTGAGATGCTTCATTAATATGATCTGGTCATTTTCACTAGTGCTTATATGAAGAATGTAGCCACCCCACTTGCTATTTAAAAAAATGGATAAAAAGGAATGGAAAGAAAAGCACCAGAAAATAAAAAAAAGAGTTAATTTTACTTTATGTTAAACATGCCATCTCACTTAAGCCGATACAGATATGTATTAGCTTTACTGTAAAATATTCCTATTGTGTAGAAGTACTGTATTTTAAAACTGGTTAAAATAATGAGTTTGAAAAAGTTCTTAGAGGAAAGAGGAAGACAGTTGCACAGCATGTGGAATTGGAATCTCTGGTACAGTATATATCAGCCTTGAAATCACTGTGCAAAGCAGTACTGTATGTACTGCACTGACACACTTTATTCGAGCAAATACCCAGTATGTACCTGGCAGATACCTGGAATGCGCCGCTCCTCACCTCTGACAAGCCCCGTTGCATTTGCCTTCCCAGCCTGGGTTCATGCCTGGCTGACGGGCGGCTGATCTGTTAAATGATAATGATTAGGATTTAATAGGCTGCAATGCTTCGCGTGTCTACCAGATGGCATAAATTCATGAATTGTAATGCAGTATATATATATATACTGTGCAGTATTGCAGCCAGCGGGAATAAAATGCTTCAATCCCTGCTTGGAAAATACCTCAATGCACTCGGGCAGAAAACAGTCACAAACCTCAATACACCCGGGTATACCCGAATTCGTGGGACTAGCCGAGCTCGAATAAAGTGTGTCGCCAGTGTATTATATACAGTACCATTAAGTATGTATTGTGTACTATTTGTTTTGCTATTCTGCTTCCACAGCTATCAAACAACTGTTACATTATGAAGCCAAAATTAAAAATGATAAGGTATTTTAGGGGTGGCCAACCCTTGGCATTTGCAGTGGCCCGTGTGATCAGTCTCTTCTCACGCCACCTCGCCAGCAACTGCAGCGCAAACGGAGGTGAGCCTGGCTGCAGAAGCAGAAGAGAAGGCAGGCCCCATTTATGGTGCAGCGGGTGCACGGGCCGATGTGAGAAGAGGCTGAATATCACGTGAGCTGACCTAGGAAGCAGAAAGAGCAGAGATATCCTTAGTCTCACACGTGGGGCTTACCATGAACAGATGTCTTGAGCTGCAAGCTTACAACAAGACAAAGGGGGACAAGACTTCTAAACCTGACTGCTGATATAGCCTGAGGAAAAGGCAGCAACCCAGGAAAGAGAGAAGCCTTCCCCACTACAGCTACCAGAGAGACAGATAAGACTTTCCTTTCTAAGACTGTTGTATCTCTGCACATATCAAAATATATGTTTGGGGCTGGGAAACATGCTATCTAAAGGGAGTTGTGGACTGCACATGTTTAACTAGAAATACTCCCAAGTGGAACAGAAGCTTTGTTTGACCCCTTATTTGCCTACGTTTGATGATTTTGCTGTGTTAAAGGGACAGGCGCAATAAAGCCTTATTTTTAATTTCAACTTAAAAACGATCTCCATTGCTTACCTCTGCACACATCTCTTACAGAGACCAACACTGGGATTCTTCATTAATACAGTTCAAGTGTACTGTATAGAGAGTTTGAAACTGCATAGTTTTCTTCTTAAGGTAGAAACTAGTACACTTGAAGCAGAAACCTATGAGGTTTTAAAAGTTCAGCATACTATAATGTCATCTATTCAACATTACGGTACGTTACCTACAATATGAAGTTGGACCCCACATGTTATCACAAGCTAAAACAAATCTACATTTCTTTGGGATCAATGTGGCTTCTAGAACTTTGAACTACATACAGCACATTCCTTTTTTAACATACGATTGGCAGACAAACAAGCATAAGTGACTGCCAATATGTTTAGTAAGGCATTATGTTTAAAAATTATTATTTTATGAAAGCTTATCAGTGCATGTGAAATAAAATCGATTTCCATGGATAAAACCCCATTAGGGATTGCATTTAATTTTTTGTTTAAGCCAACTAGGGGGAAAGTGTAATGAAATGAGTCAGATAAATACCAAAACCAGTTTCTGTTTTGTTTAAATGAAAAAAAATAAACCAAAATAAAACTGAAAAAAAAAAATCAGTAAACTTTTTAAATTTAAATTAAATTAAATAAACATTTCCTAGAATTTAATTTAGGGGGAGAAGGAGCAGCTCAGTGAGTAAAGCCACTGACTCCGCAAACAACACTCAGTTTGAAGCAGGGGAACCTGGTTCAATTCTCATGCTCCTTGTGAACTTGGGCAAGTGACTTTATCTCCCTGTGCCTCAAGCACCCAAATCATGGATTGTAAAATCATCTGGGCAGGTACTGTGTCTGTAACAATCCTATGTGCTGCGTACCGTCTACTGTACTGTAATTGTGAACTGCTTTGAGTCCCATTGGGAGAAAAGCACTAAATGTAATGAAGTTATTATTAGTCAGCCGATATTGTATAGCATTCTGTCTATGAAAACATTGGCTTTGAAGGGGAAATAATAATGTAGCCAAATCAGAAACTTGAATCTTACCGAAGAACGTTTATATTTTTGGGTTTTATATGCATCACACGGTATCCGCACTCTGTGATTATCTAACTTTACACAAGATCTACATATTGGTTATTTTTACACTTTGCAGTAACATAATGATGTTTTCTTACATTGTTATGAAGTCCTGAATTCTGTTGACTTTTGCCTTGTCCACGCCGATCAATCTTAAAGCATCTAAAGCATTTGTACACACTGCTTGTTTTTTTGCGGGGGAGGGGCAGAGAGATATTTGGTTTAATGTTACCTGAACCGCGGTTTCACTTGGAGACAATCTGCAGTGTGGTGACCTCTGTGACCCTGTGGTTCCCAAGACGCAGGCAGGTTCTCCGGAATGGTAGGCACAATACTGCCACCATGGTCTTCGGCCTGTTACCAATAGAAAGCTGCAACATCAAAAGGAAACATTATATTTGTAATTTTTTTGGTCTCAAATGTAGACACAGAAAACGACAAACTTTACATAGTTACGTAGTTACATAATAGATGAGGATGAAAAAAGACATGGGTCCATCAAGTTTCAACCTATGCTAAATTTAGACAACAGATACTTTATCCTTTATCCGTACTTTCAGTGTATTGATCCAGAGGAAGGCAAATAAAAAACCCCAGTGTAATATCATCTAATGATATCTCAGAAGGGGAAAAATAAATTCCTTCCTGACTCCAAATAATGGCAATCAGATTACTCCCTGGATCAACATCCTTCTTGTGTTTACTTATTTGGTATATCCCTGTATACCTTTCCTTTCTAAAAAGATGTCCAACCTTTTTTGGACCAAATCTATTATTTCTGCCATCACAGTCTCCATGGGTAATGAATTCCACATTTTAACTGCCCTTACTGTAAAAAACCCTTTCCTTTGTTGCTGGTGAAATCTCCTTTCCTCCAACCTTAAGAAATTACCCCGAGTCCTTTGTACTGCCCTTGGGATGAATAGTTCTTTTGAAAGCTCCTTATACTGTCCCCGAATTTATTTGTATATCATTATCATATCCCCTCTTAGACGCCTCTTTTCTAATGTAAATACTTCTAATTTAGTTAGCCTCTCCTCATACAATATGATTGTCCATCCCCTTTATTAATTTGGTGGCTCTTCTCTGCACTCTCTCTAGTTCCATGTCTTTTCTAAGGAGTGGCTCCTAAAATTGTACTCCATATCCAAGGTGTGGTCTTACTAATGCTTTACATTGGAAGAAGTCTAGCAGCATCCCGGTTGCCACCGGACTTTCCAGATCACATGGCCGTGGCCAACCACCTCCGCACACTGTTCCAAAAAATTAGCATTTACATTCCTGATACGGCACGGAACCTTGAGACCTTTTGCCATGCCAGGAAACGCAGCGAATAGGTGAAACAACCCACTGGATTATCAAAAGGCAGTAAAATGAAAACGAAACACTAGAAGATTGGTTACAACTTTATTTTATTCTGTACCACTACAATGAAATAATAGAACTTCCCATACCACAGCTGTTTTCCAGAAGCGTAAAAGCACACAGTATACAGTACAGTATACAGGCATACCCCGCAATAACATACGCAATGGGACCGGAGCATGTATGTAAAGCGAAAATGTACTTAAAGTGAAGCACTCCCTTTTTTCCACTTATCGATGCATGTTCTGTACTGTAATCGTCATATACGTGCATAACTGATGTAAATAACACATGTGTAATAGGCTCTATAGTCTCCCCGCTTGCGCACAGCTTCGATACAGGTAGGGAGCCGGAATTCCTGTTCAGGACGTGCTGACAAGCGCATGCGTGAGCTGCCGTTTGCCTTATGAGCGATATGTACTTACTCGCGAGTGTACTTAAAGTGAGTGTCCTTAAACCGGGGTATGCCTGTACCTATACTTTTATCATACTTTTATTTTGCTGTGTTACATTTATTTTGGTCAATGTTTACGCTTAGTGTGAACTTTGTGCCTCGTTTCTCCTTGATTCTGCCTTTCCCTCTGCTACATCAATGTGAAGCCTACAAGGGACAGGAGTGTGTGGTACCACGGTGTAGCACTTTGTGTATCATGCACTGAGTACCTCTGCACTAAACCATGATTTTATTTAATGACACATCAGGTTAGCATGAACAAACTGAACAATACCAAAATATCTATTTAGTATACATTACATGAAACATCTTCACAGAGCACTACATATTTAGCAATAAAAATAAGGCCACACAAACACTTTAGCAAAACAATAAAAATAAATAACACTTCAAGGAGCTTGTTTTAGCTGTATACTAGCTGATATACCCGGCGTTGCCCGGGCGTGGAAGGGCAGGGGGCATGGAGTGGAAGGGCGGGGGGGCCAAGGGGAGTGGAAGGGCGGGGGGGGGGCCAAGGGGCATGGAAGGGCAGGGGGGCAAAGGGCACGGAGGTGGCGGGGGGCAAAGGGCACGGAGGTGGCGGGGGGCAAAGGGCACGGAGGGGCGGGGGAGCAAAGGGCAGGGAGGGGCACGGGTGGCAAAGGGCAGGGAGGGGCGGGGGGGCCAAAGGGCAGGGAGGGGCGGGGGGGCCAAAGAGCAGGGAGGGGCGGGGGGGCCAAAGGGCAGGGAGGGGCGGGGGGGCCAAAGGGCAGGGAGGGGTGGGGGGGGGCCAAAGGGCGGGGGGGGCCAAAGGGCAGGGAGGGGCCAAAGGGCAGGGAGGGGCTGGGGGGGCAAAGGGCAGGGAGGGCAGGGGGGCCAAAGGGCAGGGAGGGGCGGGGGGGCCAAAGGGCAGGGAGGGGTGGGGGGGCCAAAGGGCAGGGAGGGGTGGGGGGGCCAAAGGGCAGGGAGGGGCCAAAGGGCAGGGAGGGACGAAGGGGCCAAAGGGCAGGGGAGGGGCGGAGGGGCCAAAGGGCAGGAAGGGGCGGGGGGGCCAAAGGGCAGGGAGGGGCGGGGGGGGCCAAAGGGCAGGGAGGGGCGGGGGGGCCAAAAGGCAGGGAGGGGTGGGGGGGGCCAAAGGGCGGGGGGGGCCAAAGGGCAGGGAGGGGCCAAAGGGCAGGGAGGGGCAGGGGGGGCAAAGGGCAGGGAGGGCGGGGGGGCCAAAGGGCAGGGAGGGGCGGGGGGGCCAAAGGGCAGGGAGGGGCCAAAGGGCAGGGAGGGGCGAAGGGGCCAAAGGGCAGGGAGGGGCAGAGGGGCCAAAGGGCAGGAAGGGGCGGGGGGGTCAAAGGGCAGGGAGGGGCGGGGGGGCCAAAGGGCAGGGAGGGGCGGGGGGGGCCAAAGGGCAGGGAGGGGCGGGGGGGCCAAAGGGCAGGGAGGGGCGGGGGGGCCAAAGGGCAGGGAGGGGCGGGGGGGCCAAAGGGAAGGGAGGGACAGGGGGGGCCAAAGGGCAGGGAGGGGCGGGGGGGCCAAAGGGCAGGGAGGGGCGGGGGGGGCCAAGGGGCGGGGGGGGGCAAAAGGGCAGGGAGGGGCGGGGGGGCCAAGGGGTGGGGGGGGCCAAAGGGCAGGAAGGGGCAGGGGGCCAAAGGGCAGGGAGGGGCGGGGGGGCTAAGGGCAGGGAGGGGTGGGGGGGCTAAGGGCAGAGAGGGGCAAGAGGCCAGGGGGGCAAGAGGGCAGGGAGGGAGGGGGGCAAAGGGCAGGGGGGGGCAAAGGGCAGGGGGGGGCAAGAGGGCAGGGAGGGAGGGGGGCAAGAGGGCAGGGAGGGAGGGGGGCAAGAGGGCAAGGAGGGGGGCAAGAGGGCAGGGAGGGGGGCAGGAGGCCAAAGGGCAGGGGGAGGGAGGGCAGGGGGCAAAGGTCAGGGGGAGGGAAGGCAGGGGGCAAAGGACATTGGGAGGGAGGGCAGGGGGGGCAAAGGGCAGGGGGGGGCAAAGGGCATTAGGAGGGAGGGCAGGGGGGGCAAAGGGCATTAGGAGGGAGGGCAGGGGGGGCAAAGGGCATTGGGAGGGAGGAAGGGCAGGGGAGGGAGGGCAGGGGGGGCAAAGGGCAGGGGAGGGAGGGCAGGGGGGGCAAAGGGCATTAGGAGGGAGGGCAGGGGGGGCAAAGGACATTATGAGGGAGGCAAGGGGGGCAAAGGGCATTGGGAGGGAGGGCAGGGGGGGAAAAGGGGGCAAAGGGCAGGGGGGCAAAGGGCAGGGGGGGCAAAGGGTATTAGGAGGAAGGGCAGGGGGGGCAAAGGGCATTGGGAGGAGGGCAGGGGGCAAAGGGCAGGGGGGGCAAAGGGCAGGGGAGGGAGGGGCAGGGGGGCAAAGGGCATTAGGAGGGAGGGCAGGCGTGGCAAAGGGCATTGGGAGGGAGGGCAGGGGGGGCAAAGGGCATTGGGAGGGAGGGCAGAGGGGGCAAAGGGCATTGGAGGGAGGGCAGGGGGGGCAAAGGGCATTGGAGGGAGGGGCAGAGGGGGCCAAGGGCATTGGAGGGAGGGCAGGGGGGGCAAAGGGCATTGGGAGGGAGGGCAGGGGGGGCAAAGGGCATTGGAGGGAGGGCAGGGGGGGAAAATGGCATTGGGAGGGAGGGCAGGGGGGGCAAAGGGCATTGGGAGGGAGGGCAGGGGGGCAAAGGGCATTGGGAGGGAGGGCCGGGGGGCAAAAGGCAGGGGGGGCAAAGGGCAGGGGAGGTAGGGCAGGGGGGGCAAAGGGCAGGGGGAGGGAGGGCAGGGGGGGCAAAGGGCAGGGTGAGTCAGGGCCGCGGTATATAACCCATTCCCCTGCGTTTCCTCACCTTGCACACGGGCGCGCTCCTGTTCCTCCGGGTACCGGCCCGCCCTCCTCCTCCACCTCGGGTTCCTCAGCGGTGAGGCTGAGACGCTCCAGTGAGGAGGTGCTGCGCCTACCGCGGGGAGAGGCGGGGAGAGGCAGGGAGAGGCGGAGACAGCCGGAGGAGCGGCCTGTGTGAGGGGAGAGCCGTGTGCTCTATGTGGGGGGGGGGGGGCGCGAGCGCCGGGTGAGGGGAAAGCCGCGTGCTCTGTGTGTGGGGGGGGGAGCGAGCGCCGGGTGAGGGGAGAGCCGTGTGCTCTGTGTGTGTGGGCGTGGGGGGCGGTTGAGCGCCGCGTTTTGTGTGTGTGTGTGGTGTGTGTGTGGTGTGTGGTGTGTGTGGTGTGTGTGTGGTGGTGTGGTGTGTGTGTGTGTGTGTGTGTGTGTGTGTGTGTGTGGTGTGTGGTGTGGTGTGTGTGTGTGTGTGTGTGTGTGTGTGTGTGTGTGTGTGTGTGTGTGTGTGTGTGTGTGTGTGTGTGTGTGTGTGTGTGTGTGTGTGTGTGTGTGTGTGTGTGTGTGTGTCTGTGTGTCTGTGTGTCTGTGACACTGTGTGTGTGTGTGTGTGTGTGTGTGTGTGTGTGTGTGTGGTGTGTGTGTGTGTGTGTGTGTGTGTGTGTGTGTGTGTGTGTGTGTCTGTGACACTGTGTGTGTGTGTGTGTGTGTGTGTGTGTGTGTCTGTGACACTGTGTGTGTGTGTGTGTGTGTGTGTGTGTGTGTGTGTGTGTGTGTGTGTGTGTGTGTGTATGTGTGTGTGTGTGTGTGTGACACTGTGTGTGTGTGTGTGTGTGTGTGTGTGTCTGTGGGGGGGGGGAGCGAGCGCCGGGTGAGGGGAGAGTGTGTGTGTGTCTGTGTCTGTGGGGGGGGACGCGAGCGCCGGGTGAGGGGAGAGCCGTGTGCTCTGTGTGTGTTTGGCGGGGGGGGCGGTTGAGCGGGGGGTGAGCGGGGGGGTGAGCACCGGGTGAGGGAGTGGCCTATGGGTGGTGAGAGCCGTGGGGAGGTGAGAGTCTCCCGCTGTGTCCCGGACGCTCGCCTCCGCTCCCCCGCTTACTGTAGCAGCGCTGGGCTGGGGGGGGGGAGGAAAAAGCACGGGAAAGCGGGAGACCCGGGGGAGAGGAGGAGGTGCGCGCGGGTCCCGATGAGCGCCGCGCTTTTGTGTGTGTGTGTGTGGTGTGTGTGTGTGTGTGTGTGTGTGTGTGTGTGTGTGTGGTGTGTGTGTGTGTATCTTTGACAGTGTGTGTGTGTGTGTGTGTGTGTGTGTGTGTGTGTGTGTGTGTGTGTGTGTGTGTGTGTGTGTGTGTGTGTGTGGTGTGTGTGTCTGTGACAGTGTGTGTGTGTGTGTGTGTGTGTGTGTGTGTGTGTGTGTGTGTGTGTGTGTGTGTGTGTGTGTGTGTGTGTGTGTGTGTGTGTGTGTCTGTGACACTGTGTGTGTGTGTGTGTGTCTGTGACACTGTGTGTGTGTGTGTGTGTGTGTGTGTGTGTGTGTGTGTGTGTGTGTGTGTGTGTGTGTGTGTGTGTGTGTGTGTGTGTGTGTGTGTGTGTGTGTGTGTGTGTGTGTGTGTGTGTGTGACAGTGTGTGTGTGACAGTGTGTGTGTGACAGTGTGTGTGACAGTGTGTGTGTGTGTGTGTGTGTGTGTGTGTGTGTGTGTGTGTGTGTGTGTGTGTGTGTGTGTCACTGTGTGTGTGTGTGTGTGTGTGTGTGCCCCGTCACTCCGCCTCAGGCCAATGAGAGGTGTGCGGTGGCGGGCGTCCCAATCTCATTTGGCCTGGCCCAAGGTCCAATGAGATTGCCGCTAGGGACACAGGGAGGGACACAGGGAGACACACACAGACACGGACACATAGGACTCTTTTCACAAATATTCACAAATATATAGTAGATAAACAAACTTACTCATGTCTGCACAGTATTTCTACTGCTTGCCACTTTAGAAAGGGTTATTCACAATTACTGTGCAGTAATACCATTTAGTTGAATGGGTTTATCTCACACATTACAACAACTTGCACAGCTTTGTGAATAAGTCAAAGATACAGCAATTCCCAGGTTGGGGTATTTTCTTTTTTTAGTTTATCTTTTAGTTACAGGTAAATGTCTTGTGGACTTGCGTTTCTAGATGTGCTAAGGAAATAATTTAAGAGCTCATATTATTTAAAAAAATAAATAATAATAATAATATCATTTTATTTCATATATCTAAAATGTACAGTTTGGCAAGCTCACCAAATACACTAGTAATGTCAACCCTTGATCATTTCTAGGGGGTTGGGGGTGCTGTTGGGGTGTAACCTTAGCTATTGAACAAAAATGAAAGAAAAAGAGAGATGTGAGTTGGTAATCTCTCTCCCCCACCCCCCAATAAATCTGTTAGTGCAGACAGCATTATATAAACATATATATGATATGTGTCTGGAAAAAGCACCACCAAGCTTATCACAGTTTGATCTATGTTTTTTTTGTATGCACACTCTCTGTAGAAGTTGACACTGTCCTTGTTTACGTCTATTCA